>NC_090266.1:256186341-256490746 GCF_040414725.1 Anabrus simplex
AAAAACCTTTTCTCTCTTACTATGTAATTACTTATCAATTTATTTTTTCTTTAAATTGTTGTACTAGAGGGATTTATCATTTATGATGTGAAACCTTTCATTATATTTAATTACATACAGGGAATTTGAATGTAAAAATAATGGAATTGAGCCATTTCAAAATTGATTGTTAAACTGAAATGTAATATGATAAGTGGTTTTGGTAGGTGTTACAATTTTATTAAATGAGAATACATTTTAAAAAATTAGTTCAAAACATTCAACAAAATAAATATATAATTGAATTAACTTCAGTGTCACACTTCAAATGTCGATTGTTCAATGGGTTCACTCATGAGATCTGTACTGCATGTTCACCAGTTTAAAATTTCTTCGTAGAAGCCTTTGTGCTCTTCTGCGATATAGCGCATAAGTCTCTTCAAATCTTCAATCTTTCTGCAATTTATAGGTATGGGGCTTATGGAAGAAAGAAGGTAGAACTGGCTGAGTCAGCAAAGAGGATGCATCTGGATGTGCTAGGAGTAAGTGATATTCGGGTAAGGGAAGATAATGAGGAAGAGATAGGAGATTATAAAGTGTACTTGACGGGTGTTAGAAAGGGAAGGGAAGAGTCTGGGCTAGGGCTCTTTATCAGGAATACCATTGCACGGAACATAGTTTCTGTTAGGCACGTAAATGAGCTAATGATGTGGGTAGATTTGTCAGTTGGAGGAATTAGGACAAGAATTGTATCCGTGTATTCACCATGTGAGGGTGCAGATGAGGATGAAGTTGACAAGTTTTATGAAGCATTGAGTGACATCGTGTTCAGGGTCAACAGCAAGGATAGAACAGTGCTAATGGGCGATTTCAATGCGAGAGTTGGGAATAGAACTGAAGGATACGAAAGGGTGATTGGTAAATGTGGGGAAGATATGGAAGCTAATGGGAATGGGAAGTGTTTGCTGGACTTCTGTGCTACTATGGGTTTAGCTGTTACGAATACATTCTTCAAGCATAAGGCTATTCACCGCTACACATGGGAGGCTAGGGGTACCAGATCCATAATAGACTGTATCTTAACAGACTTCGAATTCAGGAAATGTGTTAGGAATGTACAAGTTTTTCGGGGATTTTTCAATGATACAGACCACTATCTGATCTGTAGTGAACTAAGTATCTCTGGGCCTAGGGTAGCGAAACTGAAATCTGTCTGCAAACGAGTAAGGGTAGAAAATCTCCAGGATGAGGAAATTAGACAGAAGTACATGGATATGACTAGTGAGAAGTTTCGAACAGTAGACAGTAAGCAGGTTCAGGATATAGAAAGTGAATGGGTGGCATTCAGGGATGCTGTAGTAGATACAGCAAGGGAATGCTTAGGAACAACTGTGTGTAGATATAGGAAAAGGGGAATATCTTGGTGGAATGATGAAGTGAGAGCAGCCTGTAAACGTAAGAAAAAGGCTTATCAGAAATGGCTCCAAACAAGTGCCGAGGCAGACAGGGATCTGTACGTAGATGAAAGAAACCCAGCGAAACAAATAGTTGTTGAATCCAGAAAGAAGTCATGGGAAGATTTTGGTAATAACCTGGAAAGGCTAGGTCAAGCAGCAGGGAAACCTTTCTGGACAGTAATAAAGAATCTTAGGAAGGGAGGGGAAAAGGAAATGAACAGTGTTTTGAGTAATTTAGGTGAACTCATAATAGATCCCAGAGAATCACTGGAGAGGTGGATGATAGAATATTTTGAACATCTTCTCAATGTAAAAGGAAATAATCCTGGTGGTGTTGCAAACAGCCAAGCTCATGGGGAGGAGGAAAATGATGTTGGTGAAATTATGCTTGAGGAAGTGGATAGGATGGTAAATAAACTCCATTGTCATAAGGCAGCAGGAATAGATGAAATTAGACCTGAAATGGTGAAGTATAGTGGGAAGGCAGGGATGAAATGGCTTCATAGAGTAGTAAAATTAGCGTGGAGTGTTGGTAAGGTACCTTCAGATTGGACAAAAGCAGTAATTGCACCTATCTATAATCAAGGGAACAGGAAGGATTGCAACAACTATCGAGATATCTCATTGATAAGTATACCAGGCAAAGTATTCACTGGCATCTTGGAAGGGAGGGTGCGATCAGTCGTTGAGAGGAAGTTGGATGAAAACCAGTGTGGTTTCAGACCACAGAGAGGCTGTCAGGATCAGATTTTCAGTATGCGCCGGGTAATTGAAAAATGCTACGAGAGGAATAGGTAGTTGTGTTTATGTTTCGTAGATCTAGAAAAAGCATATGACAGGGTACCGAGGGGAAAAGATGTTCACTATACTGGGGGACTATGGAATTAAAGGTAGATTATTAAAATCAATCAAAGGCATTTATGTTAACATTTGGGCTTTAGTGAGAATTGATGGTAGAATGAGTTCTTGGTTCAGGGTACTTACAGGGGTTAGACAAGGCTGTAATCTTTCACCTTTGCTGTTCATAGTTTACATGGATCATCTGCTGGATGGTATAAAATGGCAGGGAGGGATTCAGTTAGGTGGAAATGTAGTAAGCAGTTTGGCCTATGCTGACGACTTGGTCTTAATGGCAGACTGTGCCGAAAGCCTGCAGTCTAATATCTTGGAACTTGAAAATAGGTGCAGTGAGTATGGTATGAAAATTAGCCTCTCGAAGACTAAATTGATGTCAGTAGGTAAGAAATTCAACAGAATTGAATGTCAGATTGGTGATACAAAGCTAGAACAAGTCGATAATTTCAAGTATTTAGGTTGTGTGTTCTCCCAGGATGGTAATATAGAAAGTGAGATTGAATCAAGGTGTCGTAAAGCTAATGCAGTGAGCTCGCAGTTGCGATCAGCAGTATTCTGTAAGAAGGAAGTTAGCTCCCAGACGAAACTATCTTTACATCGGTCTGTTTTCAGACCAACTTTGCTTTACGGGAGCGACTCAGGATATCTTATTCATAAGTTAGAAGTAACAGACATGAAAGTAGCAAGAATGATTGCTGGTACATACATGTGGGAACAATGGCAGGAGGGTACTCTGAATGAGGAGATAACGGCTAATTTAGGAATGAACTCTATGGATGAAGCTGTATGCATAAACTGGCTTCGGTGGTGGGGTCATGCGAGGTGAATGGAGGAGGATAGGTTACCTAGGAGAATAATGGACTCTGATATGGAGGGTAAGAGAAGTAGAGGTAGACCAAGACGACGATGGTTAGACTCAGTTTCTAACGATTTAAAGATAAGAGGTATAGAACTAAATGAGGCTACAATGCTAGTTGCTAATCGAGGATTGTGGTGACATTTTGTAAATTTACAGAGGCTTGCAGACTGAACGCTGAAAGGCATAACAGTGTATAGTGATGTATGTATGAATGTATGCTGTCATAAGCGTGATGCGGTGGAACTTTAACCACTCTTGATGGGGCTGGCAACCTTAAATAAAATGTATACTGTACTAGACCATCAATGTATCTTGAACAAATTACCTGTCCAGGGCATTCACAAGAGTTTTCGAACTGATTGAACAATGTAGGTTGAAACATGACTCTTTTGTCACGTTTTTCTTTTTGTGTTTCATTTGCCACTACAGTTTTATGGTAAAATTTAGGCTACCATGTAGTAACATCCAAAACATTATCACTCCCTACCATATTCACTAAAAATCTATTATTTTTAGTAGCTGCCACTATAAGACATATTCTTTAACGGAATATATTCTATCCTCTTTACGAATTGATCTTTTAATCACTACAAAGTCCCTATCACACACATTAAACGAGTGCCCTCTGAAGGGGAAGAGATGAATAATTTTTCGAAACCTTTGAGTTTCAAGTAATGCAGCACAAATTCTGACCATAACATGGTTCTTATTTTGTCCTATACATCCGTCCGAGTACAATTGAAGTTCATTAACACTTCTCGGAACATGATATAGTCCATAATGAAAGAACATACATCATTTCCACCTTTCTTTGCTACTCCTGCGTGATGAACATACAACACAATGGCCAGTTCCAATATTGTGAATATTGAATACATTAACCCAAAGTTGTCTCAAATAAAATAAGTCTTGCACAGGGATCCGTGGAAGGGCCAAATTTTGCATAAAATCGAAGCAAAGTGATAGGATGCTGTTACACTTTTCTGATATATTTCTTTACTCTGTTTCATGCTTGTGGCTCTGTGCTTGTGAATGGGCATTAGCTCCGCTGCTGCCACCTTTCTAGCACGATCATTTAAATTAGGACTTCTAATTTTAACAAGAAGCTCCTCATATGTTATGCAGGTGTCAATTTGTGGCCTCCCAAAAGATAAGTCAAAATTGGCATTAAAATATTCTAGATAGTACTTGTATTTAACTGTAGTATCAGGATATTTCTCCTTAAACATATCATACATCTTCCTGACATTGAGTCGAGGGTCAAGATAATGTTACTCTCGTGAAGAGTAATGGCTACACTGTACAGGATAAGACTCAATATGATCATGTATACACCTTTTTTCGTATCAGAGAGTTTCCTATTTTTGTTTCCAACACCTGGACTCTTACCATGCATGATTAATAATCTTAGTCTCCTAACCTGCTTGTCGGTGACACCATATAGGCTTAAGAAAGCTTTCTTACAATTCTCAGTCCTTGATTTGCCCCGAATCTGTACAAAATATTTCAACAAATACACCTGTGGCTTGGATCTGCTGGATCCTGTCTCTTCTTTACGACAAGTTCTCTTAACTTTCGAGCCTTCAATGTGAGGTTGTAAAAATACATCCTGTTCATTCTTGCTTTGTAGCTTGTTCATTAGTGTTAACCAGCTCCCACTTCTCAGGGTCTGTCAGCTTCGAGAAACACTGATTTCTGCATCTGAAAATTACTTGAACAAATAGATTCAAATTATAATCAAATTAATACAAATTTCATTTCAGCAAACAAGAGTTAAAGGTTAGGCCTATGTAAAAGGCTTACCTGCTGTTTTCTCCCATGGTCCTTGCTGGCACAACCTTTCCAGCATAGTTTATATGCTCAATGCCTTCAATTTTACTTCTCTTAATAATCTCACTCTTCTATTTATCACTGTTTCGAACACTTTTCTTTCATTTTTTGCCTTCAGGAACACACACTTCTGTAATGGGCTCCATGTTGCAATGTTTGACTGTTACCACTGCCTTCGTGTTACTCATTACTGTCAGACCACAGCCTTTCAAAAGAGCAAAGCTACGGATCGAGTCGTCTGTGGTCAAAGTTCTTGAATGCTACCACTAGATGTCAGGTGGGTTCAGTTTAGAAACATCTCCACTCCAGGCATTGAGCAGTTTCAAAAATGAATGTTATAAGAGTCCCCTTAGTTCTCCAATAAAATATTGAGGAATTGAGCGCCTTTCATAGTGAATAGATGTGTCTACCATGTAGGAACATATATAGGTCAAGAACTCGTTTTTGGAAAAAAAGTGGAATTGAGCCCTTTCTTAAATGACTGATTCAAATACACCGTAATTATCAAACAGCTCACTTTTCACTGATCCAGAACACATGTTTTACTTACACTGACCATGCAACATGCTTTGACAAAAATACTCTCGTAACTGCTGACTTGAAGTCCACAGATAAGATGGTAACATGAACTACAGCTCCCTGCGAGATTGGTAAATAAAGAAGTCCAGATTTTTTATGTTTATTGGGAGTCTTATTAGACCTCATGTCACCTGTTAAAAGATACAATAACATTAAAAAAGCGACAAGAAATTGACATTTATTATTCAGCAGGCTTATATTAAATGCATACCGGTACCTAAGATATTTACTATTTAGTACAAATGTAAATATTAATGGTAAATATCCCCTAATTTCAGATTGGGCGTTCACTAACTGTTGGTGGGACTCATGATTCAAAGCCTGACGAAAGAAATCTTAACATTATAGCTGCACTGAAAGATCAATTTGAGCCAGATGAAAATCCATTTGATTCACGTTCTGTTTTATCTGATGATTAATTTCCCGTATTGGAAGATATATCTACAGTAGAGATTGTAACCGAAACAGCTGGGACAGATGACACCATACAGGTGGAATCGGTGACTAAAGCCAGTGATAACGTGGAAGTAAACGTACTGACCGAAAGCACATCCAGCACGTTAAAACTACAGTGAATGGCTGTAAATATATTATAGCCAGTTCATTACCACTTACTAATGTGTACGAAACTAACTTTTGTTGGAATCCGTTCTAACAAAGAGGTGACTACAGCACTAGCTGCAGTTACCAGTCGTTGTGCAGATAACTGTAAAAAATAAATAGATGTTGATTCCCATAGGGAATGTCCAATAATGGACCATTATATTGGTATTATAACTGTGAAGAAGCTGATAACATAGGTTTGGAAACTCATTTTAAAACGTATCACCATGTTAAGTCTTTGATTACTACGCATCTACAGATAACTTGTCATTCCACAAACCGGCCATAAAAGAAATATACTTTTCACGCGCTTAATTGTTCCTTATTACTATTTGACTAGCTTTTACAGCGCGGTCATTCTTCTTCATCATCACATTCTCGTATTTCACGTCTGACTGACTGATTTTAGGAACAAGTAGAGATACAATGTCAGTCCTGGCCCCAGCAGAGGAACTTCGCCTCCTAAAAAGAGAAGAGCTGAAGCTGAGGGAAGTTTAAGGGAAAACTTCTACAAGAGAAGATTGGAATGTCTAGAGGCAGAACATGCCATAAAAATGGAAACTCTGTAAGTACATCAGGAAATTAAAAAATATGAGCAAGCAGCAGCTAAAGCGAAAGCAAATGAACATCCTTGTTAATACCTACTTAAAATATGAGTAACAGCGCCTAAAGCGAGAACAAATTTATAGTCTTGTTAGTACTTAGAAATATTAAGAACATACCTGAACACGTTAATTATTTCGTTCCTAACAGCAGCATTTCCTCCATTCAGCCCAGCTTCCTCAAATACTGGAAGTTCCTCAAAAACCCTTCTTCCTGCTAAAATATCTCCTCCTACTTCAGGTTTACCATCTATGGAAACTAAGGCCATGTTATGTAGGACAAAAGTTGCCACTATAATAGGCAGAACCCGAAGTAATTTCTCTTAAGACCCATCTTCAAGCAGATAAATAGTCTTTTAACAACCCCGAAAGTTCTTTCAATTGTGGATCGCGATCTCTTATGAGCTCTGTTTATATACCTCCTCTGCAGGTGTCATTTCATGTAATCCTGGAGTGAGAAGGTACTCGCAGCAACGGTGGGCACTATCTTCGAGAAGAAATCTTTAGGCAAACCGAGCATGAACTCTAGAGTTATGGAATATATTACTGTAATGTGCAGATCCAGGCCACCTTGCTACTATGTCCAGACAATGCAGATTGGCATCACATATAACCTGTACATTCAAGGAGAACCATCCATGCCTGTTCCTAAACATTTCAGCATTGTTACACCCTGGCGGTATGATAGGCACATGCGTACAGTGTATAGCACCAAGAATTCCTGGGAAATGAGCTGTCATAGAAATGACACATAATTCTCCTTGCTTCTCTCTGGTCAGTTGGCATATTGATAAACTGAGGTCTCAACGCAGCAATTTCTTGCGTTACTTTATGGATGACTTGACAAACTGTAGCCTTATCAATTTTGAATAAATCACTAACTGTGATTTGAAAGCTCCCTGTCGCATAAAATCGCAGAGTCAATAGAATCTGGAGCATCGGAGTAAGTGGCTGGTTTGTACTCGATCGTCTCATTAGAGAGTCTCGAAATCTACCTTCCATAATTTCAACAGTGTGTTTGGTTAGACGGAATCTCATTTTAAAAGTTTTGTCGTTAAGTTCTAAGAATGGGTTTCCTCTTTTTTGGAATACTCTATGAGACCACCGAAATTCTTCATTATCGTGATCTGAAGAAAAATCGGAGAAGTCAGGCATCTGTAATTCAAAGACAGAATCTCGATAAATATCCCTTGATCAGATTAAATACCGGTAATAATGCAGGACCTCTTTTTTATTTTCTTACCATAATTATTGTTACAACACTATTTTTCACTACAAAAGCCTTCTTCTTTTCACGTTGATAAATGCGGCCTACAGTACAAGAACACTACTTGATCAGGATCACAAGGCTTGATCCAAAGAATTTGTTGGATCAATTATGATTCAAAGGAAAAATGATCTCAGATCAACGTTTATACAACACAAATTTGAGGATCAACATGATCTACAATCAGTTTTACGCCTTGCTCTAAGATCAACCGCTTTATACAATCGGGCCGTATTCTTTTGTTTTGAGAAAATCCAATTAAGGGGGGAGTAAATGGATTGAAAAATGAGTTGAATTCTTTGAGGATACTTGCATCTTGAAAACTAAGGATGTTACGGCCGAGAAAATTGACTTACATGACTTGTTTCCTCTTGCTCCTCCTGGAGCATAGGGCTTCCTTGACATACTTCCATCTGTTCCTATTGTTGGCTAACCTCTTCACTTTGTTCCAAGTTTTTCCCACTGTTAGACATTCCTCTTCGATCGTCTTTTTCCAGGTCTTCTTCGGACGTCCGCGCTTTCTAGCTCCTTGGGGGTTCCAGCGGAGCGCTGTCTCTTCAATGGCTCCAGCGGGCTTCCTTAAAGTATGTCCTATCCAATGCCATTTTCTCTCCCTTATCTGTATTTAAATTGGCTGCTGATTAGTTTCTTCCCATAGATCTTCATTTGAAATAACATCCAACCATCTTCTGTTGATGATACGTCTTAGACAGTGATTCACAAAGACTTGTAGTTGTTTAGTCGTCTTCTGGGTAACTTTCCATGTTTCACGGCTGTAAAGCAGAACGGACTTAACATTTTTTGTTAAAAAGTCATAGCTTAGTTTTTCTAGAAATGTTCTTGTTTCTCCATATAGGATACAACTGAACAAAAGCACCATTTGCTTTCCTGATACGACTCTTAATGTCTTCTGCTCCTCCAGTCGTAGTAACCATACTCCCAAGATATATGAAGGAGCCTACTTGTTCTATCTCTTTATCATCTGTAGACAATTTATCATCAATCTTGGAATTGACCCTCATCTCCTTGGTCTTATTAATATTTATTTTTCACACCAGGCAAATGCTGGGGCTGTACCTTAATTAAGGCCACGGCCGCTTCCTTCCAACTCCTAGGCCATTCCTACCCCATCGTCGCCATAAGACCTATCTGTGTCGGTGCGACGTAAAGCCCCTAGCAAAAAAAAAAAATATTTATTTTAAGTCCAGCATCCTCTGCCTCCTCCTTCAACCACTTAATCTTCTCTTACATATCTCTGAACCATTGAGCCAGTAGGCAGATGCCATCTGCAAAAACAAGGTCTTCTAACCTATGTAGTAAGCCCCACTGGATCCCCCTTTTCTGACCTTGATACACTCTCCTCAGCACACTATCCAACACAAGTAGGAAAAGCGTTGGAGAAAGAATACTGCCCTGTCGAACTCCCGAGGTAAGATCTTCCATATGCAGAACCTGCCATTTATAACGCTCGTACATATCCTTTATAATATTCAGAATCTTTTGTGGTATACCATATTCTTCAAGTGTTTGCACACATAACTCTTCTATTTACAGAGTCAAAGGCCTTCTCAAAATTCAAATTTTTTTAAATCTTCATATTTTGTATAGGCTACCCGAGATGTACAGTAGCCCGCTGGTTTTCTGATTCAACATACTGTTATTGCGTCTGTCCACATATGATTGAAGTCTTGTGCAACGATGTGACATATGAACTGAGAAAATACTGAGCCTTTCTTCCCAATATAAAACAGGTCATAGTCATAGGGCAGGCTAGAGTCGAGTTTAATTGTCAAATATCAACTAAGTTATAATACTAAGATTCATTAAACTAATAAATAGTATAACCTAATAGCCTATCTACTTACTAGCTACTTCAGAATTATGTTGTGACTACCTTTTTAACACTGCAAATAAATCCATCTATTATTAAACCGCCCTGTAAGAAGAGGACAGTGAATGCAAATGGGTATTATTTTCAAATGACCTGAGCTCGAGAGTCCATTATAGCATACGGTTCTTTCAGTGTAGCATGGCTCACTGTATGTCTCGCTGCAGTGAGCCGATAAGGAGCCGTGTGTATCCTGTGTCTCACTGAGCCGGCTCGTTCACGATTCTTTCCATGTGCCATGGCTCACTGTATGTCTCGCTGCAGCGGAAGCTCGGCTCTCCGCGTGTCCAGTGAGCCGATAAGGAGCCGTGTGTATCATGTGTCTCACTGAGCCGCGCTCGTTCACGATTCTTTCGATGTGCCATGATTCACTGTCTCACTGCAGTGGAAGCTCGGCTCTCCACGTGTCCAGTGAGTCGATAAGGAGCCGTGTATATCCTGTGTCTCACTGAGCCGCGCTCGTTCACGATTTTTTCGATGTTCCATGATTCACTGTCTCGCTGCAGCGGAAGCTCGGCTCCCAGTCAACGTCCAGTGAGTGCGCCACTCAGCACTGTCCGCTGGGAGTAAGCTGAATCGTGTGCCGTGAGCTCGCCGTTCCTGTGAATCGATTCACTCGGACACTTGAATGACTCGATACACTGCTTCGAATCATGCATTCAGTAGCCAACACTACTTTCGATGAACCGTTCCTTAGTCTGGTCTCTCAACAGAGATACATCCAGTACGGTTGCACCTGCGGTTCGGCTATCTGCTTCATTGGGATACGCAAGCCTCCCCACCGCGGCAAGGTCACATGGTTCGCAGGGGAGGTTTTATATCCTAGATGTTAAATAAGATAGGGTTTAAAAAATTGAAATTCTTCCATGTGGGAGGATGATTACCTCGTACTTCCTTTTAAAACAAAAATCACCACCACCACCAATCACCATCCTCCATATCGTGTTCAAATGAATGTTAATCAGAAAATAAATAATCACTCCCCCAAAACCGTTCGACGTACAAACTGCAGGCTTAGTTTACAGGCTCGGCTGACAGTGGACTCTCCAAAATGTAAAACCTTGAATAATAACTTTCATTTTAAAACTGTAGCGAAGCATGGGTATCCTGCTAGTTTAAAATATGTTTCAAGATGCTGCATGAAGGTGAATGTAAAATAAAAATGCTACTCCCTTATAAGTGTTTTCCCATTCTTGCATAGGCACCATTAGTGGTTTAGCTGCTATCTTTTTTGTTGTTGTTGTATGTTATTCATTTTATACTTCTTAAAATGTACTTATTGTACAAACCTGATCGCTTTCCAAAATTGAACATTTTTCTGAGAAAATAACAAAACACAGAACACCACATTTTAGTTTTTAAATCAACAAATCTTAAAAAAAAAACCTCACTCTCTAACACCTCTAGTAATAAGGTATAAAAACTAAGGAAATTATATTTATTCCATATGCGAAGGGGGATCACATACAAACAGGATTTTATTTTTTATTTAAATTCTTTTATTGGAAAACATAAGGTAATTACAATTTATTTTTGCACATAGTTTCCTGCTTTGGAAATACATTTGTCCCAGTGTATGGACAGCTTTTTTATGTCATCGTGTGACCAGCCAGTTGCGCACAAAGTCTTCCACACTCTCATCATCTTCAAATCGTTGCCCTCCTAGTGCTTCTTTAAGCGGTCCGAACAAATGGAAATCACAGGGCGATGTGTCCGGGCTGTAAGGAGGATGATAAAGTGTAGTCCAGTGCATTTCCTGTAGCTTGGAGACAGTTAGAGCTGCAGTATGGGGCCGCACAATGTCGTGGAGGAGGATGATCTTTCGAATCGGTTCGTCTCGTCTTTTGCGGCAATATGCAACCCTCGCCTTGTTCAATAGCTTGCAGTAGTAAGCAGCATCGATTGTGTGTCGCTCATGCCCGTCAATCATCATCAATAATGTCTTTAACCGCACAAATTATTTTGTCCGTAATGCTGGTCCAAGGACGACAATAATGTTGCTGATTTTCCACATGTTCTTGTCCTTCCTTGAACTTTTTATGCCTGGCAAACACGCGTCCTTGACAATGTTCAATCACCGAACTGTGCAGTCAATCTCTGGCAAATTTTCGCCGCTGTAACTCCTTCACGGCAAGAAATCTTATAATTGTGCATTGCGCATTGGAGGGGTGTACCTGCCGCACAGACATCGTGAGCGTTACTGACAAAACATCAGGAAATATCTAACAGCTTGTTCTCCCCACTCCTAACGGTCCCGCCTAAGCATAGCAGAAGTGGGGGGCCAGTCCTTTAAACTGTTGGTGTTCAGGAGCAAAGATCCTGTTTGTATTTGATCGACCTTCGTAATAATGTAATAAGGTAATATAGTTAAAAGCTGAGTTTTCAGAGTCATGAGAAATAAGTCAGTCACAAGGATGATAATTCAGTGTACACAGGACATAGATCAGACTCTGAAACTGACCAGTTGTAGAGGAAAAATACATTTTTCCAGGCCTGTGATTGACGGAGCCTGTAACCATGTAGAATGTTCTATGGTACAGAAATCATAGAACATTTCGATAGACTTTGAGAACATTTGGGTGGGGCTTGGAGGTCCATATAAGCCTAGGCAGCACTACACTTGGGCCTTCTCTTAAGAACTCGCCAGAGCAGGTGCCAGACGAATCTGTCAGTCAACAAGGAGATTGCACAGTTAATAGTAATAATAAAGTCCTCATTGATTTAGACTTGGAGCAATCAGACTCACTTAGACGATTTCTACTCAAGACTCAATTACTTTATAGTATTGCTGCTCTGTACATATTGTATATAGATTCAGTCTTCTCAAGACTGTTCAAAATTTTTCAAGGGTGCAACAAGCAGCTTCTTTTTCTTCTTGTTCTTCTTCTCACCTAGTTGGAAGTTCCTAACCAGCTCGTTCCATCCGCTCGGGAACAACCCAACCAACCAACCAACCAACCTCCTATCTCTGTCGGTTACGACAGGAACACAGTTAACCCTTTCATGACCTAAATAAATCTAATAGGAAAATTTGAGAACACTTTCTGTAGTAGTGCAGGAGGGTGTTCTAAAATGGAAAGTTACACTTTTTTCTTTCCTTTCATGTACAGATTTTGCAAAACTTGAAGTGGGACCTATTGTTCCCAATGGTCTCTCGGAACCATACCTAGGATAGAAGGGAAATTATATATTGCAGTAGGCAGAAACGATTAACAGCTACTCAAAGCTAATTACTACATTATTTGGGTCTTCATATTTATTTACATGGCTTAGACAAAGAATATTTTGCAAAATAAGAGCATGAAAATGACAGACTTATTATGCTTGCTTGTCATTCTACAAACACACTTACCGGGCGAGTTGGCCGTGCGGTTAGGGGCGCGCAGCTGTGAGCTTGCATCCGGTAGATAATGGGTTCAAACCCCACTGTCACCAGCCCCAAAGATGGTTTTCCGTGGTTTCCAATTTTCACTCCATTCAAATGCTGGGGCTGTACCGTAATTAAGGCCACAGCCGCTTCCTTCCCACTCCTAGGCGTTTTCTGCCCCATCGTCACCATAAGACCTGTGTCGGTGCAACGTAAAGCTAATTGTAAAAAAACAAAAACATATTTGCATAGTATGGGAAAGCAATAATGTAGGTGCATAAATAAAATGCACAACACTTCCATAACTTCATGTCACGTTATTCAAGAATTAAGTTTCAGGTTGCATGAAACTGTGCAAAACACAGGATACCACACAATGGGACACGACAAGAAGAGCAGATGACCTTTGTGCACTTTTCAAGCAACTTGGTGCTGCATTGTCAGTATCGTTGTTTTAATCTGATTTTCTGTGGCACATGTTTCCCTACAGACTGCAATTGAACTTCATCTGGAACTCCCACTATTCCAAGTTAACTTCTTTGGAACTGCTGAGGCCCTCTGCATTTCCCCTCTTCATTGTGTGTGTCAACAATGTCTGAGAATGCTTCATTCGCATCCACTGATTCACCCACAGAAACAGCATCTCCCATAGGAAGATTTAGCTGCTCGAGATTTACGGAATCAAAATTTCTCTCTTCATCTGCAAGTTCATAACCAGAAATAGAAGGACCAAGTGTTATGGCACTAGACGTAGCAGATGTTTCAAGCACTTCTAGATCTTCTGCAGCACTGTCGATCTGGGCGAATGCGAAAACCAAGTTGATCAGCTTGCTTATGATTTAGTTTCCACAGTTGAAAAGAAAACACAATTGCTAAATCAAATAGGAAGTAAAACAACCTGTGCCACCACTTATTTGATTGCCTGTACATCCCTGTTTGACCAGTTTTAGCAGCATATACTGTTTGAGGCATGATCTGCCTTTGAATGGTACCATAGATTTGTCGACTGCTAGTTTTCCAGACGAGCTTTCTTCAGATGATTTAACAGGGGCCTGATTTTGTGTAATTTGTAATAACTTGGTTCCCCTGTAGGTATGGCAGATGTATTGTCATTGTAGTGAAGGTTTTCAATCATTTTCTTGAACCTAGTTTTTGGCATAACATTCGACACTGACAGAATGCTTAGAACTGGATCAGAACACCAAGAATGATTCAGCTGGGGTAACTGGTGGATACCTATTACAATAACATTGCCTAAGAAAGCACAAAGCTCAGGAAGTCAGGGGTTTCCAATTCTTAGAAACTGAAACGGACAGTTCACATGTTTTTCGTAATGTACGTATACGTGCCTGGGTCGCATAAATGTTTGTTTGGTACACAGTAGTATTCAGGACCTCATCTGAAAAGAACTTTGAGAGAAATACACTATTTTTTTGTCTAATACAGTAAAATCTGCACTACTTCTAGCTTCACTCTCTACTAGTAAACAGTTCGCATTTGCAAAGTATTCAACACTGTCACACCATTCCCCTTCTTCATTGTGTGTGTCAACAATGTCTGAGAATGCTTCATTCGCGGCCACTGATTCACCAACAGAAACGGCATCTCCCATAGGAAGATTTAGCTGCTTGAGATTTACGGAATCAAAATTTCTCTCTTCATCTGCAAGTTCATAACCAGAAATGGAAGGGCCAGGTGTTATAGCTCTAGACGTAGCAGATGTTTCAAGCACTTCTAGCTCTTCTGCATCACCCTCATCAGCCTCAGCTTCTGAATCCCCTTCATTCTCAGGCAGTCCATATAATATTTCATGTATGCCTTTCTCAGTCTCACCGGGCAAGTTGGCCGTGCGGTTAGGAGCACGCAGCTCTGAGCTAGCATCCGGGAGATAGTGGGTTTGAACCCCACTGTCAGCAGCCCTGAAGATGGTTTTCCGTGGTTTCCCAATTTCACACCAGGCAAATGTTGGGGCTGTACCTTAATTAAGGCCACGGCCGCATCCTTCCCATTCCTAGGTCTTTCCTATCCATCGTCGCCATAAGACCTATCTGTGTTGGTGCGACATAAAGCAAAATAGCAAAAAAAGCATTCTCAGTCAAAAACTGTAGAATTAAAGGTATGTATTTGAGGTATGAAAAAATTACGGGTGCATTAAACATTACACATACGATTACAATATTTTAGGGAACACAGTTCACCTACATTGTTTTCCAGAAACAGTCGTAACAGTGCGTATTTATGTATATGTAAAAATGCATGGGAGCCTCCGTGGCTCAGACGGCAGCGCGTCGGCCTCTCACCGCTGGATACCGTGGTTCATATCCCGGTCACTCTATGTGAGATTTGTGCTGGACAAAGCGGAGGCGGGACAGGTTTTTATCCGGGTACTCCGGTTTTCCCTGTCATCTTTCATTCCAGCAACATTCTCCATTATTTCATAGCATTTATCACTCATTAATAAATCACCTTGGGAGTGGCGACCCCATTGTACTAACAGCCTATATATGTTTCATTCATTACATCCCTGACCTGGTCAGTGACTGGAAAACAGGTTGTAGGTTTTCATTTTCATGTAAAAATGCATATTAATGAATTTGTACATATCTGCTGAATATCTGTTATAAATATGATGAAAGATTCTCGCACGTTAACAATACTGAAATACTAGGGTCGTACTATATTGTTTTACACTTTATTTTTTGTACGTCAGGGTATGGTTCACATTTCACTTTTGAAGGTGGTGACGTGTAATTAGTGTCTTGTTCCACCGTTTGGTAGTACCACACGCACAGGGGCCAACGAATGCACTCGTCAAAGCCATTTCATAACACTCAGCGTAGGAGCAGACAACATGGAAAGCAACAATCAGGGACAGCACTATATGACTTGGTTCCCATGGAAAGAAGGCGTGACCACTGCAGAAATTAATCGGTGCTTGGTGGCAGTCTGTGGAGAATATGTGCCATCACGGAAAACAGTTTACAACTGGGTGGGGAGTTGGAAAACAGGGCACTTACCGGTGGACAAGGGAACCAGTTCTAGAATGAATGTGAACAGTGTCAGCAACAACCAACATTGCCCGGGTCGAACAGGCCATCAAATGAAACAAATGCATCACATTTACAGAAATGGAGGCAGCCGCAGAAA
This sequence comes from Anabrus simplex, assembly GCF_040414725.1. Classification (NCBI taxonomy): domain Eukaryota; kingdom Metazoa; phylum Arthropoda; class Insecta; order Orthoptera; family Tettigoniidae; genus Anabrus; species Anabrus simplex. The sequence goes on from NC_090266.1 coordinate 256,202,775, forward strand.
TTAGCCGATACACCCTGCAGCGGATCGTGCACGGCCACTTACAGTTGGGGAAGGTGTCATCCACATGGGTGCCTAGACTCTTATCTGCAGACGAAAAGCAGAAGCGTGTGGACGTGTGCAGATAACTTTTGCAATGCCATGATCACAATCCAGCTGACTTCGTGGCCAGGCTTGTGACTGGTGATGAATCATGGCTCCATTACCATGAGCCACAAACGAAACAACAATCGATCCAGTGGAAGCATTAGAGGCCGTTCACCGTCAAAGAAATGTCGAACAGTGCCATCAGTTGGCAAGTGAATGGCGACAGTGTTCTGGGACACAAAGGGCATCATACTCGTTGACTGGCTGGAATTTGGGGCCACGATTAACAGTGCAGCATATGTGGCAACCCTTAAGCGCTTACGTTGTGCCATTCAAACTAAGCGATCAGGAAAATCTACTAAAGATATGCTTCTGCAAGATGACAATACCTGGCCTCACACTATACACTAGAGTCCCGTTTATCTGAACCCCGTTAATCCGAAAGTCTGGTTAATCCGAACTGAAATATTCACTTTTCTTAAAAAATCTCCTTATTGAAATGAAAGAACATATTATAGAATGAAGATGTACTTGCATTTTGTTGGCCATATTTTACTAGAATAACTTAATGTAAACATAATTACACATCATAAACCATCAATCACTGGTCGTTCATCTTTACAAAGTCTGTTAGTTTATTTTGCTGTAGTGATTGGAACCTACTCGAAGATGCAGTGTTAAACCAGCGTCTCATAAATATCACATCGGTGGGCGTAGCAGCGGAGTGTTGCTTGGCGTAGCATACGGCAAGTTCTACGACGGCCGCGGCATCTGAATGTGACACAGCGTCGAAACTAGTCCCAAGTGCAAATACATGTTATAAATAAACCTATAACATTTTTGTATTGAAAAGGTGGAACCTTTCTAGTTTTTCCTATCTTCCATTCTCAGTTCAATACGGACCAAAAATGAAACTCTTATGTTTAAATGTGACACTAGTTGTTCATTGTGGTCTTCTTCGTTGTCACTCTGTTCCTCATCAACTCCAGATTCTTTCTCCACCATAGCTACAATTTCTTGGTCTGTTTGTAATTGACGACAGTCAGCTTCCATCCTCTCGCTAATGTCATTTTCATTGTCGTTCTCTCCTCTATGTGTTCTTAACTACCCTACTGTAATTTTATACAGTATTTTATTAACGTGACTGCGAATAAATGGACATTTCAAATTACGGTATGTACTGTACTGAAGAAACCATTTTCCTCAGACGGTTGAGGCGCTGGCCTTCTGACCCCAACTTGGCAGGTTCGATCCTGGCTCAGTCCGGTGGTATTTGAAGGTGCTCACATACGTCAGCCTGTGTCTGTAGTTTTTCTGGCATGTAAAAGAACTCCTGTTGTAGAAAATTCCGGCAACTAGGCGTCTCCGGAAACCGTAAAAGTAGTTAGCAGGACGTAAAAACAATAACATTATTATTAGAAAATATTTTCTGGTTAATCCGAAAATTTCATAATCCGAACAGACTCCGGTCCCAATTAGTTTGGATTAACGAGACTCTACTGTATTACAAACCATCACTCTCATTTTTGTTCGATATTGAAAACAGCGATTAATTGTATTGAAATAGGCGGGGTAATAAATATACTCCTTTTGTAAACTAAGTGAGATGGCCCCACACTAGCCGAGAGACCACCACTGCCATTGATCAAATGGGATCACGGTGCTGCCACACCCACCATAATCTCCTAACTTGGCACTAAGTGATTTCACTCCCGTCATAGCTCTGAAAGAAGCAGCTAGGAAAATACGTGAATTTGAAGAAGTGATGAAGGACTTTCAAGTTCGCTTGGACTCCGCTGTAAGTGCTGCCAACCCTCCGACTGTGCTTCAAACGCTGGACGGCGATTTCCAGGCATTCAAGTCGCAATTAACAACTGCAATTGGTGACCTGAAGAAACAACTAAGCGCGATTGAGGACAAAATTCAGGAACAGGATGAGGCATTAAATGAGGCAGAGCAATATAGTCGCCGAAATTGCCTACTGCTACACGGTGTCCCGGAAGAACCGTCTGAAGATGTGTATAATAAATCTTTGGATATAATAAAAAATGAATTTTTGATTGAGCTCTCAATGAGTGACGTTGACCGCTGTCACCGGCTGTGGCGCCGAAGCTGGACATCTGCACAAGTGGTTGCGCAAGGAAATCGCGCGATTATAATTAAATTCCTGCGCTATCACGATCGAGATCGTGTGTGGCAAGCCAAGCGTGTACTGAAGGTGAGTGGACTTCTTCTCACAGAGTCCCTCACAAGTGTGAGGAAAAGTATATTAAATCGTGCTAGGGACTTTTGGGGACCAAAAAACTGTTGGACTCAGGACAGGAGAATGTGTTTTGAAAGATAACGCAAAGTTTCAAATATGCATGATTGCGCAACTAAATACCTTAACTGTGTAGGATGAACGAGTGTACTGTTCAATTTTATTATGTGTGTTTTCAGTAGTTTACGTTTGTGTGTGAGTGAGTGTGTGTATGTAATAGTCAGTGGATGTATTCAGTGCTGTTCTCAGGTAAGCTCATCTTATTTCATGTGCCTACTATTAGTTTTCCTGTTATGTTGATAGACGAATCTATCCCTTGTGTCAATGACCCGCATTCCTGCCTCCCCTCTTAACTCAACCCTCACCCCTCCCATACCCTGAGGCAACAGGATCCATTCTGAGGCGACAGCTGATGAATCACCTGAGAGCTCTCTCGTGATGTCACCTAAATTCACTATCCATTGCAGCTCACCTAGAAGAACTACAGGCAATTTTCGAAAATAATAAGGTGCATTGTATTGGCTTATCAGAAAGCTGGTTACGTGGAGATTTGCCGTCATGTGCTGTAAATCTCGACGGATACTCGCTCTTACGACATGACCGTACTGACAGACGAGGTGGTGGAGTAGCCTTTTACTACAGGAATGATTTAAAATGCAAGATTATCTGCACCTCAGACCCAAGCCTTCCCCTGCGACCTGAGTATATGTTTGTTGAACTCGACTGCAATAAGAAAATATTAATAGGAATTGTATATAAGCCACCTAATATTAGACAAATGGAGGAATTTGAAGCAGCTTTAACTGATCTTATCTCGGTCTACGAAGATGTCGTAGTCATGGGGGATTTTAATACTGACTTATTAAAACAAACCAGTGAATCGGATAAGTTGTCACATATTCCATGCTCTGAACATGGAAATCCTACCACTTAACGCTACTACCCTGACCACTCGACTCACACTTTAATTGACCTTATGATTTCAAATCAACCCCAGAAAGTCATTAAGCACGGACAGATCCCAGCTCCTGGGATTTCAACTCACGACTTATTCTACTTATGTTACTCTATCCGATCACCGAAGTATAAAGCACGCTACGTTATTTTAAGAGACATAAAACACATTGAATTAGATGACCTACGCAGTGACGCATATAACTTACCGTGGGATGACATACATAATTTTCATGACATTGACTCAAAGGTCAACAGATTCAACTCATTAGTGCTGAACTTGTATGACAAACATGCTCCGGAGAGGCAGGTAAGATTTACCCGCCCCCCTTCTCCCTGGCTGACGACCAAGATAAGATCTGTTATGGCCAGCCGTGACCGTTGGTACAGACAATTCAGACGAACATGTGACAAAGAAGACTGTGAGCAATACAGGATACTTAGAAACAAAGTTAAACAGCTAATTAGAAACAGTAAATGCCACTACTGTCAACAGTTAGCGGGAAATAATAATTTAAACCAAACCTGGAAGAAGTTACGATCTTTGGACATAGGCAAAGCCGTAGAAGAGCACATTCCCACCATATCTCTAGATACCTTAAATGATTACTTTTCTCAGCCTAAAGTCGGACCAGTTCCATTACCGGCTAATCCCACAAACTTAGTATGCCGTTCCGAGCGTGACCAGTTCTCTTTCCACACCGTTAGCGCAAGTGATGTTAAACGTGTGCTGTACTCTATCACTTCTGATGCAACAGGTAATGACGGTATCTCGATAAAATTAAAAACATCATCGGGGCTGTACTACCAATACTGACTCACATATTCAACTACTGCCTGACCATTGCAGTATTCCCTAACGTTTGGAAAGACGCACTAATAAGGCCTATCCCGAAAAACAATACCTTGGATTCTCCATCAGATTACCACCCTTTGTCCATCCTGCCACCCCTCGCAAAAGCACTCGAACGTCTGATTAATGCACAAATCACTGTATACCTGACCCAAAATTCCCTCCTTGAACCTTTTCAATCTGGCTTTAAAAAAGGACATAGTACCGCGACAGCATTACTGCGAGTTACGAACGACATCAGACAAGCGATAGACCAACGATGTGTGACTGTAGCAACACTACTATACCTAAACAGCGCCTTTGACACAGCCCTGGGTTACTACTGCTGAAACTCCATAGTCTCAACTTTAATATGACATCTCTTAAATTTTTTAGCTCCTACCTCACTGACCGTCGGCAACGAGTATCAGTTGGAACAATGTACTCAGGATGGCACAACAGGTCAATAGGTGTCCCGCAGGAGTCGGTTTTGGGCCCACTTTTATTTGTTGTTAGTGTGAACGACTTAGGGGACGCATTGAAATATAGCAAGTACCATATGTATGCAGATGATCTTCAGATTTATTATCGCTCATATCCACAAGACATAGATGTAGCCATTGACAGAGTAAATTTTGACTTACGACGACTGAATGACTATGCGAAAAATAACAGCTTGTTAATAAATCCTAACAACACTCAGGTTATTATATTTGGTACCAAAAGAAACCTTAACTTGTTAAAAAGTAGACATGTACCCCCAATTATTTTAAATAATATTGTCGTGCCCTATTGTACGTCAGTAAGAAACTTAGACGTTATAATGACTGAGACACTAAATTGGACTGAACAAGTGACAAATACATGCCGTAAAGTGCAGAAATCCCTTTTTCCTCTCAAACGCTACTCTACGATATTTCCAAAACATCTTAAAATACAACTGGTAGAATCCCTAATCTTACCAATTCTAGACTACTGCGACACTGTACTTACGGACATATCTCATGACAGTAACAAGATGCTTGAACAGAGTTTAAACACCTGTATTCGATTCATATTTAAGCAATATAGGGAAAATTGAGAAGTCTCCACCTTATCAATACATTAATTTATTTACTCTAAAGTGGTAAAATCATTCAATACCGGTTTCGATCCCTATGGGATCATCCTGAGTTGACACACGATGAAATACTTATAAAAACATCACATGTAAAAGATTGCATCTGGTAAGACTAGTTCAATTAAATTAAATTAAAAGTTGTTAGGTTGTTAGTGAGAAAGTATTTGTATGTGTGTGGCACGTGACCACACTATGTCTAAGCTAATATACATTGTAGAGATCTTACATTTGTTCTCAATCAGTGTTTTTAGTGCTATTCAAACCAAAGATAGACACATTCTTTTATAAGCAATTTTTAATGTTTTAATCAATATGAAACAATTATACTGAATGTAACATCCTAAACACTGATTGAGAACAAATGTAAGATCTCTACAATGTATATTAGCTTAGACATAGTGTGGTCACGTGCCACACACATACAAATACTTTCTCACTAACAACCTAACAACTTTTATATTTAATTTAATTGAACTAGTCTTACCAGATGCAATCCTTTACATGTGATGTTTTTATAAGTATTTCATCGTGTGTCAACTGAGGATGATCCCATAGGGATCGAAACTGGTATTGAATGATTTTACCACTAATAAATAAATAAATTAATGTATTGATAAGGTGGAGATTTCTCAATTTTCCCTATATTGTAGTACCAATCAATACGGAAATGAAGATAATAGATTATCATATTTAAGCTGCGATATGGTTCTCACATTTCACCTTATTACAGGCAGTTCTCATGGCTTCGTGTTCATGAGCGTCGCATACTCCACATGTTGTCCCTTCTGCATTGAGTCGTAACGCAGGTGCACCGAATTATCTCTTCAAAATTTAATTACCTCTCCTCCTATCATAACCACGATACACGATCTGGCTCCTGTTTAACAATATCTCTGTCACTCCAGGACCTACAACCGCTCCTTTGTAGTCACTGCCGCGAGGCTGTGGAATACCCTACCTGCTACCATTAGGGATTTGAGTTCTCGTAGGAGATTTAAGATGGATTGCCGAAATCACTTTCTGAATACTCCTAGCCGACTTTTCAATGTGTGTAGTGTGAATGAGTGCGTGAATGAGCATATTTTCATAAAAATTAGAAATATATTTGCTAGTTATAGGTTTTTACTATGTTTCCGTCTCTTATTATCACTAGTGTTAGTTTTATATTTATTATCATGTACATTTAGATTGTCGTGTTGTACATTCTATAATAGTTTTTTAATTACAATCTCCATATTTTCTATTAGTACTATATTAAAAAGATTTGTTGTATTTAAATATTATACTGTATGTATGTTAATTATTTTAAATATTGTGGTTAAGTGTAAGAGAGGACCTTGAGCCCTAACTTCGCCATGAATAAAGACGAATTACTTACTTACTTACTTACTTACTTACCTGTTCGGAAAATGAAGAAACCTCTGCGTGGTTGCTGTTTTGTGGATTGTGCAGAACTGGACACAGTTGTCAAGGCATGGGTACGCAGCGCTGCGAAGGAATGGTTTCAGGAAGGTCTGGAGAGACTGACACATCGATGGCAGAAGTGCATGCAGTTACAAGGAGATTATGTTGAGAAGATTGATGTAATAGCTGATGTGCAATGTACTTCATTTGAGTAGGGAAAAATCAAGTGTACAACAGTATAGTACGCCCTTCGTAGTATTAGCTTTGCAAAATCTGTTTAGAAGTACAACAAAGTACTGTATTTTTATAAGTACATATAGACATTTTCCAACATTAATATGCATTTAGAAATGACACAAAGTAGTAATAAAGAAAAACACCCAAGTAACGCGCACGATGTAGTCTGGTAAACACCGACCTCATCACACCTACAGTTCATTGGGTAAAATACGTACTACTAATTGAAACGCACATTACAGTTTACATTTTGTGGTAAAATCCATAAATTACACACCACAATGTTCAGAATTAATCACACTTCCATAATATACACAGTAGACCTACGTTCGTCATCTTGCCGCACCATATGAGTAAATTCAGACAGACATTGGACCAAAACACATCAAGCTGTCCGCCATTACCGCGCAGACTACACTTAAACTGTTGTCGTCACAGGTCCATAGATGTGTACGATGTTAGACTGATCATGCTCATAGCAGTTCTCAATAATTCTAAAATCATTCACTACTGATCTGCATTTAGGGCAGTCGTCCAGGTAGCAGATTCCCTATCTGTTGTTTTCCTAGCCTTTTCTTAAATGATCGCAAAGAAATTGGAAAATTATTGAACATATCCCTTAGTAAGTTATTCCAATCCCTAACTCCCCTTCCTATAGATGAATATTTGCCCCAATTTGTCCTCTTGAATTCCAACTTTATCTTCATATTGTGATCTTTCCTACTTTTAAAGACACCACTCAAACTTATTCGTCTACTGATGTCCTCCCACGCCATCTCTCCACTGACAGCTCGGAACATACCACTTAGTTACAAGTAACTATTTTCATATTTGTGATATACATACCACTTAATCGAGCAGCTCGTCTCCTTTCTCCCAAGTCTTCCCAGCCCAAACCTTGCAACATCTTTTGTCGGAAATCACCAGAACAAATTGAGCTGCTTTTCTTTGGATTTTTTCCAGTTCTTGAATCAAGTAATCCTGGTGAGGGTCCCATACACTGGAACCGTACTCTAGTTGGGGTCCTACCAGAGACTTATATGCCCTCTGCTTTACATCCTTACTACAACCCCTAAATACCCTCATAACCATGTGCAGAGATCTGTACCCTTTATTAAAAATCATATATTCCACCAGAGTGAAGAACTACTCTTAAGTGGGTCAGGTAATTCTCAATGGACTTCTAAGCATTTAAATTTACTGGGTCCTATGCATCTCACCGAGCCAACAAGGTGAAAGAGGAACAATGGTGGCTGGGCAGAGGAAGATGAAAATGTGCCATAAATATCCCAACCCAGTGGGAGCTGGATGAGGGAAATGATGATAAAGATGATGATGACAAATAAGGAACATATACTTACCGGTACCAATATTAATTCTGATGGTGCTGGATCTTATGATGAAGAAGGCAATGAATCACCGAAGAGGAATTCAATGGGGACTGACAGACAGGTTGGAGGACTTGGACTTTGCGGATGACTTGTGTTTGTTAGCCAACAGTTTTAAGGATATGGAAACAAAGCTGAATGATTTAAAAACTGAAGCATCAGAGGTGGGATTGAAGATAAATGGAAAGAAAACCAAGGAGATGCGTTATAATAACCGAAACAAGGCACTATTATTTTTAGGAAACCAAGAGATCGAACAAGTCAACCAGTTTTGCTACCTGGGAAGTATAGGCACCCCTGAGGGAGGAACTATAGAGGATATAGGAAATAGAATAAATAAGGCTAAAGGAGCATTTGCAATGCTGAGACCAATCTGGAAATCTAAGGAACTTAACACCTATACCAAACTACGCATCTTCAATACAAATGTCAAGTCAGTACTGCTCTATGGGTGTGAAACATGGAAGACTAACAAACAACTGATTAGCAGACTTCAAACATTTGTGAACAGAAGTTTGAGGAATATCCTGAGGATATGGTGGCCACAAGTAATCTCCAATGAAGAACTATGGAAAAAAACCCATCAAACACCCATTGATATTGAGATGCGTCGTAGGAAATGGAAGTGGATCGGGCATACATTACGGCGAGATAGACAACATAGCAAGACAAGCCCTGGAATGGAACCCACAAGGTAGCAGGAGAAGAGGCAGACCAAGAAACACATGGAGGAGGAGTGTAATAGCAGAAGGGATGGAGAAAGGAGGAAAGACCTGGACAGAGATCAGGACGATGGCGCAGAACAGAGTCCGGTGGTGGAAGTTCGTTGATGCCCTATGCTCCACTTAGGAGATACAGGAAATAAGTCAAGTCACTTACCGGTAATTCAGGATCTTGAATCTGAACATTCTTTCGCTGTTGCTGACCACTTTCGTCGCACTGCTCTTGCATGTTTACTCCTCTGACTGAGTGGCTCCAGACTCTGCGGCACTTGAGCCGCAAGGTCCTGGATTATTTCCTGCGTGATGAGCTTCCATTCCTCCAAGAGTGTTGGTCTCATTTCATTAAGGGTGTCAAAATTGTGATGTCAGACATTTTGCCATAGCATATCTCATAGTTGCTCAATGGTATTGAGGTCTGGGATACGTGTTGGCCTGTTTAGTGTTTGTATCCTGAGATCACAAGGGAATTCTGGTACAAAACTAGCAACTTTGGGGCTGGTGGTGGAGTGCATCAGAAATTTTTTGCTGGAAAACTGAGCAAGGGGATTGTATGCTTTTCTTAACCCCTTGTTGATGTATCTGTGTGTATTCAAAGCACCTTCATCAATGATAAGCACTGTTTGCTTCTCAAAGCTCATACCTCCCCAAATCACGATGGAGTCACCTCCAAGCCCCATCCTCTAGGACAGGGATGGCAAACCTTTTCCGACTAGCATGTTAATTAAGGTCTTGTTTATTACTTTTTACTGTCTAGTGTACCGCCGGTTCTATTCCTTTAAAACCCCCTCATTTTACTTCATTTAGGTATTGCATCACATAAAAATCCATTTGGATGAAAGTTTCATGATTTTATTTTGCAAACACAACTGAAAACTGCTTTTCAAAAACAGGTCAATTTTAAGATTAAGGCATATTTTTGCTTTAACCTAATAAAATTTGCAAAAAATATGACCACAGAATTAATTGTGGCATATTGCTTTATTAACGGACAATATTAAAATATGCTATGTCGTTAGATTTTTGACCTATTTATACATGTTAAAAACATTAAAATATGTTAGACCAGCTGAGTTGGCCATGCGATTAGGGTCGCTCAACTTGAGCTTGCATCCAGGAGATAGTGGGTTCGAACCTCACTGTCGGCAGCCCTGAAGATGGTTTTCCATGGTTTCCCATCTTCACACCAGGTAAATGTTGTGGCTGTACCTTAAGGCCACGGCCGCTTCCTTCCCATTCCTAGGCCTTTCCTGTCCCATCGATGCCATAAAGCCTATCTGTGTCGGTGCAATGTAAAGCAAAACAGCAAAAAAAAAGTTAGTATGTTGTGCGGCCTGCTGCAGAAGTCACGTTCGCGTGTCATAGATTCACCATCCTTGCTCTAGGAGATATTACATGGTGAATATCGCCGCTCAGTCCTCCTCCAAAATCTTTCTCTACCATGCGATGACCAGAGACAAAATCGTGTCTCATGAAGAGCACTGTCCACTCATATGTCCACAGACCAGCACAAATTTGACGCACAAATTCTAATAACATTGTTCAATGCTGGGGAATTAGCTGCATGCCAGTGGCAGGTCGCCTTGACTTCAAATTGGCTCCCAGAGCTCTTCGTCTTACAATCATCTCATGCACATAGCTGTTTCGTACTGCCTTGAGATGATTTCTGATCTGAACCGCTAGTATGCTAATATGCAAGGTATCAATGTGCGTGAAAATGGCAAGTTATCGGTGAAACAAATTGTTGAAAATTTTGAAGTAGGAAAATTGCAAGTTTACAAAAATTTAAAGGTAAGAAGCGAGGTCAAAGAGAGTGATTTAAGTGGTATAGTTCCGTGAACAGAAAGTTAATGAAGAGATAAACAAAAATGTGTGGGGCTGGTTTGTTTGCATGACATCGAAGAAGTTTGGATTTTCAGGCCCTAAGCTTCAACAGAAAGTGAACAAAGTCTCTGAAAAATTTTGGAAAGATTACTTCATCTGATAGATGGCTGGAAGTTTCCAAAAGAGACACTATTGTTTTAAAGACTGTGTGCAGTGCAGCTTGAGGTGTTAGTGCAGAATATTGAATGGGCTGTCAAACTATAGTTACAGAGGGCTATGAGCCAAAGGACACAGCCAGGTGTGATGAGAGGGGTTATTCTTTCCAACACTACCACATAAAACTGTGTGCTTAAAGGCAAAAGTTGTTGTGGTGGGAAACTTGAAAAAAAAAATGCTGACAATTTTATTGTTTGGATTTATGGCTTGGGAGATAGAAAAACCCCGTTATATACGAAATGAGTAAAGCCAAGATATTTTAGAAACATTACCAGTAATGAACTTCCTGTTTTGTGGAAATCGAACAAGAAGGTATGGGTGATGGCTGCAATAATGAAGGAATGGCTGAGATGCTTTAATGAGAGAATGGGGCCGATGACCTTCGATGTTAGGCCCCTTAAAACAACAAGCATCATGAGAGAATGAAGACACAAGACCGATGTGTCCTATTGTTTCTTGACAAAGCATTATGTCATCCACATCTTGAGCTATCCACTGTAAAGTTAGTGGGGTTTCCACCCAACTCAACAAGTGTTGTGCAACCAGTGTACCAGGGAGTCATAAATTCTGAGAAGATAAAGTATCACAAAAATGTTCTAGGATCTCTCTGTGCCCATGTGAAATCTGTAACTTCTGCCAGCTGTCAAGCATGGTCTATTTCTCTGCTTGATGACATTACTTGGATTGCAGAAGTAGTTGAAACAAGTTGCATCAGGCATGGTATGATCTTGCTTGATGAAAATAAATTGAATGTGTACGAATGGTGCAGAAGAATAAGCCACTGCCGACGACCCTGAGAATCTTCAGGAAACAATTGACCTAGCTAACTTCAGTAGCACACAAGTCGAGGTCTATGCTACCATGGATGTGGATATTGTTTAAGTTGAAGCTAACCCTGAAAACACTGATCACTTTATTGCTGGTTATCAAGAAAAGGAGGAAGAAATACAGGGGTAAGAGTCAGATGAAGAAGCTTCACAAGACCACCACTTGGAATCGAACATTAAGTATTCTTTTGAGGCCTTACAACACTTGAGAAATTGGTGAGATTTCTTCCTGACCAGGAATGATTGAGTTACTTCTAGCAAGAATGGTAGCAGAGAGCTGGACCTCCAAGACAACTAATGTGCAGAGCACATTAGGCCAATACTGGAAAAAGTGAAACATCGTACTATACCTTTCATTTTGTATCAATAGTGAAAGTAATGTTACACTGTGGTGGAGTGTGATATGTACGTAAATAAATAACTGTTCGTGTTAGTGAAATAAATGAACTTTAATGGTTTTATGACCTGTATCTGGGCTGATGACCTAGATGTTAGGCAGTTTTAAACATAATTTCTCCTCTATCTTGCATCACACATTTATGGTTTATGTAAATTACACATTTATTTAAATTCTGTATCTAGAACCTCTTCTAAATGGAAACCCATCCACAACGGAAAATTTTTATGATCTCGTGCAGTTATGCTACAGGCAGATTACACTGTTTTTTCTAATAGCACATTGAGCAATTTTTTTTTTTGTGTCCTATAATTTTCTTCAATTATTTTGTTGCTGCTTCAGTGTCAGCTAACGTGAACTGTAGTGGTTTATGCAATATATTTTATTTGTATTAAATTGAAGTATCTTACACAAGAACAGGATAAAGTTTGTTATGCTGTTCTTGTATCCAACAATTTGTTATGGTTTTACTTTTGTAAGATACATTAATATGATCCACTTCATTGTTTAAATTCGGCAGCCTGTTCTGATTTTATCTTCCTGAGCACTGCTATTATCCTTTAGTTTGTGACCTTTCTCTTATTACCAAAGTCGTTTTTGTATCAGCTTAAGTCCTTGCTTTTCTCCCTTGTACTGTGCATCAGGTTATATAAAAATGATTTGAACCTTCATAAAAAAAATTGTAACTAAAGCAATTGAAAATGTTTTTTTTGTCCCCATAATACAACTGAGTATGCTCATTTAATTTTATGTACGCTTGTTCTAGACCTTCCTCCTATTCAGTATGATCCTGTCCTCTGCACAAGAAATACTTGCCGTGCCATCTTAAATCCTCTGTGTCAGGTGGACTACAGAGCCAAATTGTGGGTCTGCAACTTCTGTTTCCAACGGAACCCGGTAAGCTCAATTATTTAGTCAAGTTCATTAAATATCACTTACTTTGCATAGTAATTTTGATCCACATATTGTCTGTCACTTGCCCCACTTATGTTCTATTGATATTCAAATTTCTAATGCATTAACTCATTAGCACACATAGCCGCCTGTCAGGCGGTTGAGCGCACTGTAACGGTACATAGATGCCTGGTAGGTGTCTACTCCATGGTAGCTTTCTGCAGCTAGTTCAAGCCTTCTATCTTTATTTAACGTTAAGAATTTCATTCTTTGGGTTCCATATTGAATTAAGATTCACAATAAAGAAAGAAAAGGATAATATCACCTTTTCAATACTATATATTACGTGAAAATTTCTACATTTCTGTTAAATCATCACGTTTATGAACTTTTGGTACCAGTTTCGACAAAGCTATATGCCATCATCAACCTAGGACAAATTATACAAAGAAAATAAAATACATTGATCATGACTCTTATAGTAATATCACAATAGTAATTTAGGAAATATACGTGTTAAAACTAAAATAATATTTACATATATAAGCTGATAGTCATTAATATAATAGTGGTAGGTTTTTATAAGGTGTACACCTTAGTATTTATAATTAAAAAGAATGACCTGTTAAAAGAAAATTCAGTTTTTATACTATATGTTTGTAGTAAAATATAATTATCAACATTTGATCTATCGTATTTTTATCTGTTGAACGGTCTGGTTCATTTTTAAGGAGGCTTTATAGCCATGTTTGACATGTTAAAAGAAGTAAACACACACTTAGTCATAAGTTGTGCCACATGAGTATATACACAATAGAATGTAAAGAATATTCTAATAGGGCTTCAACTTGGACTTAACAGATGAAGAATTTTAGTACAATATCCAATGTAACCAAAATAGATGAATTAAGTTTACATATCACTGCAGGTTGATATTAACAAGCAAGGTGTTCATTGGAAAGTTGTTTGTATTGGCTTGTCCCTTATATGTTTGTTTATATTGTATTAAGAAGTGGGTTGAACACAATAAAATAACCGAGGTTCTCGTTGAAATGGTGCTTGAAAGAAGGATCTTATAAAGCAAGTTGTAAGTACAGAGGTTGATCTAGAAAGGTCCTGAACCAAGACGGAACCTCAGGTGCCAAGTTGATAGCAGATGTATCGGGGAGGAACTGACAGACTGAATGTTGAGGGACGGATCTCGAAATAAGTTTTAATACCACTGTAGAGGGACGGACCTCGACATTCAGTCTGTCAGTTCCTCCCCGATACATCTACATGGCTATAAAGCCTCCTTAAAAATGAACCAGACTGTTCAATAGATAAAAATACGATAGATCAAACGCTGATAATTATATTTTACTACAAATATGTCTGTGTCTGTTAGGTCAACAGCCCAGAGGCTGGTTGGATCCTCAAATAGCACCACCAAAGGTTACACGGTTATAAGGAAACCGCAAAAACCAATAGCAGCACCAAAATGAGGCGTACTAGGCAAGGCGAGGAGTGGGGTAGTTTGCCATTGCTTTCCACGCTGGGTCAGAAAGTGCTATTGCAGCACGACTGACCTTATGAGCAACACTTTTCATAACATCAGATGCACTAGTCGTGCTCTGAATGTCATTACTTAGCACCACCCATACCCCAGCAGCTTCCATATTGTCACAGCCATGGATGAGACTGGGACTTCGGTGGAAGCTACACTTTACTCTGGCCTGTGCCAAGAGATGGATACAAAAGTACTGTATCCATCATGAAATGGCAGCAGGCAAACTACAAATATCTATATATAAAATAACTTGTCCTGACTGACTGACTGACTGACTGACTGACTGACTGACTGATTCATCATCGCCGAGCCAAAACTACTGGACATAAAGAAATGAAATATTGGGCATAGATTCATATTAAGATGTAGGTGCTCGTTAAGAGAGGATTTTTGGATATTCCTTTGCTAAGGGGGTGAAAAGGGGGTTGAAAGTTTAAAATGAGTGTATCTATATCTCAAAACTTTAAAAGTTTACAGACGTAAAAATTGGTATTTAGAATCTTCTTTAAAAATAAGGAAACACGCATTTTTTTTGTTTTCAGAAAATCCCAATAGGAGGGGTAAAAAACGGTGAAAAAGGGGTTGAATGCCTTTAATCAGGATACCGGTACTTATATCTCAGAAACTGAAGATATTACAGACCTGAAAATTGATACTTTTGATCTCTTTTAAAAATAAAGAAACACATATTTTTTGTTTTTGGAATATCCAATTAATGGGAGGGTAAAAAGGGTGATGAATTTTTAAAATGAGTGCATCTATATCTCAAAACTTTCAAAGTTCATAGATGTAAAAATTGGTATTTAGAATCTTCATTAAGAATAAAGAAACACATATTTTTTTGTTTTTGGAAATACCCAATAGGAGGGGTGAAAAGGGATGAAAAATGGGTTGAATGACTTTAATGAGGATACTTATATCTCAGAAACTGAAGTTATTACAGATCTGAAAATTGGTGTTTGGGATTTCCTTTAAAAATAAAGAAACACGTATTTTTTTGTTTTCTGAAAATCCAATTAATGGGGGGTGAAAAGGGGGTGAAGTTTTAAAATGAGAGTATGTATATCTCAAAACTTTTAAAGTTTATAGATGTAAAAATTGGTATTTAGAATCTCCTTTAAAAATAAAGGAACACGTATTTTTTTGTTTGCTCAAAATATCAATAGGAGGGTGTAAAAGGGTTGAATGCTTTTAATGATGATACATATATCTCAGAAACTGAAGATATTACAGAACAGAAAATTTGTATATGGGATCTCCTTTAAAAATAGAGAAACACGTATTTTTTGTTTTTGGAAAATCCAATTATTGGCGGTTAAATAGGAGTGACAAATTGGGGTGAATTTTTCGAAAGACTATATCTACAGAATATCTGAGAAAGGTAAAATGTAACAGATGTAAAAATTGGGTATTAGTAATTTCCTGTAAATGTATAGAAAGGTAGGCGATTTGTTTATGGAAACTCCCCTTAAGGTGAAATAAAAAGGGGTGAAATTTTAAAATGAGAATTTCTGCAATATATATCAAAAAACTTAACATTTTACAGAAGTGAAAATGGTATTTTTTATCTCTATTAAAAATAAAGAAACATGTATTTTTAATTTTCAGAAATACCACTTGGGTGAGGGGTGGTAAAAGTGACTGAAAATGGTGTTGATTTCTTTTAATTTGGCTACTGATATCGCAAAAATGAAGATGTTACAGACGTGTAATTTGATATTTGGAATCTGCTTTAAGAGTAAAGAAACGCGTATTTTCGGAAAATCCAATGAAGGGGGGGAGGGGGGTGAAATAATTGAAAAATTAATTGACTTAATTGTATGAGAATACATACATCTAATAAATATGAAGTTGTTACAGACGTGAAAATTGGTATTTGGATTTCCTTTAAAAACGAAGAAAAACGCTTTTAGGGGGGAAACCATCTTGCGGGGCGGGAGAGAAAAGGAGTTGAATTCCTTTCACGAGGACACATAAATAAAAAACTGAAATAGTTATAGTCGTGATAATTGGTATTTAGAAGATCCTTTACTATTAAAGAAACAAGTAATTTTTTGCCGGAAAATTCACTTGGGGGGGGGGGGGGTGAAAGGAAGTGAAAAAGTGAATTATTTTTATGGGGATACTTATATCTCAAAACTGAAGGTAATAGACGTGAACATTTGTGTTTGGAATCTCCTTTAAACATAAAGAAACACGCCTTCTTCTAATTTTTCTTTGGGGGGGCGGGTAAATAAACTTAACGGCGGTGGGGTGTAAAAGGAGGTGAGACCAATTGATTTTACTGTTCATAATGTACTTTTAAGGAGCCTCCATTGCTCAGGCGGCAGCGCACCGGCCTCTCACAGCTGGGTTCCGTGGTTCAAATCCCGGTCACTCCATGTGACATTCGTGCTGGACAAATCGGAGGCAGGACAGGTTTTTCTCCAGATACTCCTGTTTACCCTGTCATTCATTCCAGCAATACTGTCCAATATTTAATTTCATTTGTCATTCATCGCTCATCGTCCCAGAGGAGTGCTTCGGCAGCCAGCACAATTCCAACTGTCGCCGCAGGATGGGGCTTTATTCATTCAATACCTGACCCTGTCGAATGACTGGAAACAGGCTGTAGATTTTCGATTTACTTATTCTGATCATAAACCGATCATTTTTAATCTTTCCTGGGTTCGATTTCAACAGCCATCTTTTCCTTCGGAGAACGTTCTTAGATTACAGTAGATTCTCCTGGCATATAAATAAAAATTTTAGCACATTTGAAATAAACGATAGGAATGAGATTGACCGTCAAATTGTTTACCTCTATAATAAGGTCAATAATGCACGGAAGTGTGTCATTCTTATAGCCAGAAATCCCGCACAATTGCCTACGCGCGACAATGGTGCTGGTCACATTGTCAACAATGACAATGGCAGCAGATGCAATTTACCGCCAAGTAGCGGTCTTGCATCTTGCTGTGGGGTCCAGAAAATCTAATAATAATAATAATAATAATAATAATAATAATAATAATAATGCTTTGGACCGTCGTCAAATTGTGCAGACCGCGCTGGAAACGGGTCCTGGCCTGGTAATGACAACGAATACAGTCCAGCCGCGGGTTCAGTACCGCCAAGGCACCCAGGACGACACCACGCCGGATCTCCTTCAGGATTTGATCCATTCTAAAAATGCTTATAGGAAAAGATGGCAAAGATTTAGGGACCCAACGGACCACGTGGAATACCTAGTCCTACCCCGGGAAGTATGAAATCGATTGCTGCAAAGAAAGATTGAAAAATGTGAGGAACTTCGCCGTAATCTCTCAGAAAACGAGTTAAATCGCGAATTTCGGAGGATTATATATAAAACGTTAAGCATTCAATTATAAATTTCAGTATAATACCGTAGCGAAGCACGGGTATCTTGCTAGTATAGTATAAAAACTGAATTTTCTTTTAACAGGTCATTCTTTTTAATTATAAATACTAAGGTGTACACCTTATAAAATGACCACTATTATATTATTGACTATCAGCTTATATATGTAAATATTATTTTAGTTTTAACACGTATATTTCCTAAATTACTATTGTGATATTACTATAAGAGTCATGATCAATATATTTTGTCTTTCTATAATTTGTCCTGGGCTGATGATGACATATAGCTTTGTCGAAACCGGTACCAAAAGTTCATAAACGCGATGATTTAACAGAAGTGTAGAAATTTTCACGTAAAATATAGTATTGAAAATGTGATATTATCTTTTTCTTTCTGCTATCTTTAGGCGGCATGGTATGTAGTATAACGCTTGCTGGTGTCGCGGTGTAGGGGTAGTGTGCTTGCCTTTTATCCAGCCATTTATCCAGAGGCCCTGGGTTAGGTTCCTGGCCAGGTCGGGGATTTTTACCTGGATCTGTGGGCTGTTTCAATGTCTGCTAAGCCTATCTGATTACATTTGAGGAGCTGTCTGAAGGGAGGTAGTGGCGCTGGTCTAGAAAGCAAAGAAAATCAGCCAAGAGGATTTGTCGTGCTGACCACATGACACCTTGTAAGCTGCAGACCTTCGGGCTGAGCAATAGTTGCATGGGTCATGACCCTTCAGGGCTGTTGCGCCATGGATTGTTTATTTCATTATACTATTTGAAAGCTGAAAATCATCTCTCTCTCTCTCTCTCTCTCTCTCTCTATCTATCTATCTCAAAGTTAGAACGAACGTCACAGATTGCATCACGCAGCAGAAATTTGCTCTCCAAGTAGGGCAATTCCCCACTTAGTAGAAGCAGAAATGGCTGGCCTTAGTAACTTTTATTACAAGGAATGAAATGGAATGTATATTACACGATAGCAAGACTGAATTGAGCAGTGATATAGTTTCAGCAAGTAATACAATTTAGTGGTGAAATTGATAGTAGCCTGACAAAGTTTGGATGAGAGTGAGAATGAGTTTGAATTTTTTCAGCGATGATGAATAAATATTTAAAATACCATGATTATATACAGGATAAATACAATTTAATACCAGTGCAGAGTTGCCGAGCAGAGTGGAATGCTGTGGTTGTGGAGCCAAAGGCATGCATTCGGGGGACGCGTGGGTTCGAACTCTGTTGTCGGCTGTCCTGTGAATGGTTTTCTGTGTTTCCCATTTTCGCACCAGGCAAATGCTGGGGCTGTACCTAATTAAGGCCACGGCCGCTTCCTTCCCACTCCTAGCCCCTTCCTGCCTCATCGTCGCCATAAGACCTATCTATGTCGGTGCGACGTAAAGCAAATAACAAAAAACAAAAACATAACATTTTCACTTCCAGGCAAATACTGGAACAGTTCCTATTCATAGGCCACAACTGATTTCCTTCAACCTCCTTACCCAATTTCATTCACATCATTAATTTTATCTTCATTAGCTTCTCAACTGAGGTTGGCATCAGAAGGGCATCCGGCCATATAAAAACATGTCATGTAAATTCATCTTGCCTCATTCCTGACACCGTATCAAGACATGGGACTAAGGGATTGTTATATCAGTCCAAAGTTATTCTGAAATTCTGCATAAATTTGCACCAGAATGCAAAATCTCTGTGAAATGCATAATTTTTTTTTTGAATCTTGGAGCCGGGGCAACTTTTTACCACCAACATTACAAACTTAAATGCTGGCCATCTCAATTGTGCTGAATATTTGAAATATTAGTAAAATTTTGAGTAGGGGTAGTAGAAGAATAAAAACTAGGAAAAATGCAACAAATTATATAATGCTTGAAAATACACATAATTATCAATCCTCATTTCCTTCTACACAAAATAATACATTAATTGAACAGTAATGGTTGGAATTTGTTAAGGAATGAAACAGTATCCTGAATTAGACAAAAACATTGGGTAACCCTATAATACACTTACTGGCCAAAAAAAAAAAAAAAAAGCAAAACACTACATATTTCAGATAAATTTAATGTTAGTCCATTTGAAAACTGGTAAAAATAAAATATGACATTACAACAATATGGCAATTTATCACAAGTTAAAATAGCTTATTTCAGAAGTTCCAGTGCAATAATTGATAAACATTATTGATCGTTGCAATCACAGAACACCAGTATTGCAGTTTCCTGCCTTTGGACGTATTTTTGTGGACATTACGGCTTGTCTTCAACAGTCTTACATCTAATTCAAGTCATAATGGCTCTTTCACCTGAAAACACAGCAAGGGCCATGGCATTAGTGGAGGATGGGCGCAGAACATGCTATGTAGCGGATGTTATAGAAACGTCTTGTTCTAATGTGTACAGAATTGTTAAAAGGTAAAGAGGACAATATCTACACCAGGAGGCCCAGTTCTGGTCATAGAAGCACTGTTGAGCGCGATGATCACTTTCTCATAATGGAGGTTCTTCATGATCGATACACATCAGCTATAGAGGCCAAAAATAGTTTGCAGCGAGTACGGGTCCTAAATATCAGCACAAGGACAGTAAGGAGGAGGTTGTATGAACCAGATTTAAAGTCCAAGCGGCCCATCACAGGACCTCTGCTTACACGTGAGCACCGTGCCTCTCTGATGCAATTCGCCAACACCCATCTAAACTGGACTATACAGCTCTGCTGTTTATGGATGGATCCAGATTCTGTTTGAGAGCACCGAATGGAAGGGAGAAAGTATGGAGAATGTCTGGGGAACATTATTCACCTTGTACTTTCTCTGCAAGGACACCATTCAGTGGAGGCTGGGTGATAGTCTGGGCTGGGATTATTGATGCGCCTTTGGAGCTTGTGTTCATCAAGAATGAAAGTCTTACAACCCACCGATACATTGAAATTTTAGTGGATCATGTGGTGCATTTTGCACCTGTCATAGGCAAGAACTTTATCCTGATGCATGACAGTGCTCGCCCACACATTGTAGTTTGTGTACGTGAATACCTGGATGAAGCCTGAATTGAGTGCATGGTGTGGCCTACTTGTAGTCCTGACCTAAACCCAATAGAACATGTGTGGGATATGCTTGGGAGATGTGCTAAGAGTCGTTCCCGACACACTGGCTTGACTTCGGGGTGCGTGTTGGGCAGAATGGGAGCTCATACTATAGGAGAACATTTACTTTCCCTTTCTGACTCACAGAAAACCTGCAGACCTCTTGAATTGGAG
The DNA here is from genome assembly GCF_040414725.1 of Anabrus simplex. NCBI lineage: Eukaryota > Metazoa > Arthropoda > Insecta > Orthoptera > Tettigoniidae > Anabrus > Anabrus simplex. The sequence continues at coordinate 256,224,107 of NC_090266.1, forward strand.
TCGTACCATATTGATCGGACATTATATTTACGACACTGTTTTCAACACGTACAGCCATAGTATGGGTGGAGTTGATCTCATGAATGGCAATGTGTGAAATTTAAGAGTTTTTATACGTGGTAAGAAGAGGTACATAGCTATTCTATTCTCTTTTGGTTGTTTGATGTATGCATGAACAACGCCAGGATTCTTAGCCATGCCCATGGAAAATCTTTGCATGCTCTACAGTTGCGAGGAGAATCTACCAAGGCAATTCTGTACAAGAATGGAACTGTTCTGAAAGGACAAGGATGGCTTCCTTTTTGTGAATTTACAAAAGAATGCCAAAGAAAGAACCATCTTGGGCATCTGCTAGTAACTCAACGGTGTAGGCACTGATGCAAGGTATGTGGTAATAAAACTGAGTGTGCTTGTGCAAGAGGTGATGTTCCTCTTCATGACACTCTCTTCGCAACTTGTCATAAGTGAGTCTAAGTTTTATCATTCATTTTGGAAACACGTATTTCTGAGAGCAAAAAAACAGTACCTTTTGTTTCCATTGTAACACTAACAATGCACATTTCCAGCTATGTACACTGCATGTTTGTAGAAATAAATTGTACACCACATGTTTGTAAAAATAAATTGTCTCAGGTAATGTGAAAAATGTTATTCTTGCATCATTCCTGAACAAGTGCTTAGCGGTTCGTTAATGGCCCACATATTTTTATCGGGCCTAAACTCATTACATGTTACTTTTCATAACTATTAGAGGTCTACGAACATTTTAATGCCCATATTATATTTTAAAGAAAAAATTAATCCGGGCATAAATGGGTTAACCTTTCCCAAGCAGAACAGATATATCCAGAGCTGTTCTTCCGTCCACAAGCAGAGAACGCATATACCCGGATATAGCTCTTATTCAAAACTGGCGTCTCCTTTCACTGTAATAGTTAATGCTAGGCTCAGAAGATGGCAGCACCATGCGGACACATGTTTGATAGTTAACACATCACCGCTAGAGATCTCTGTGACTTCACAAATATCCGCAGCCAGCTATTGATTCAGATGTGCGCACATGATAATTCATAGCGTGTATGTTCGTATTTCTTGCATTTATTTGGTGTTTTTCACATTATGTTGCTTAAAAGGCTATGTAGTGATGAGAAAATAGTATCTGCTTTGGATGCGAGTGATGATCATATTTCAGATATTAGTTTTTCGGACAGTGATAGTGAAAATGACGAGTGTTAGAACAAGAACAGCACAAGTGACAGTGTGGCATCTGACGGCGGCAGTGACTCAGATTGGAGAGATGTGTCTGATAGGGATCCAGGGCCTAGTTATAGGATTCTCTTGTTAGGTATAAACGCTGGTCCAGTTCTTTCATCTAGTTTTGATAGTAATACAGAGCCTAGAGAGTATTTTGAGCTATTTTTCGATGATGAATTGATAAATAATATTCGTGAAGAAACCTGTCTCTACGGTGACATAAAAAAAAAACCCAAAGAACACTGCCCTCACACAGAAGTCAAAGTTAGACAAATAGGAACATACTCTAAACACTGACTTAAAAGCACTGTTAGAGGTTACGATGAACGTGGAGCTTCACCCCCTCATGGATATTGCAGAGCATTTCTCTAAGGCATTGGTTAGTAAGGTACCATTCATTACTCACATAGTTCCCTGTGATTAATTTTTTCTCCTGTTTTGAAATCTACTTTTCGCACACTCTCCCCAAAATGAAGATCGTCTCAAAAAAATGCAATTTGTAGAACCTGTTATTAATAAAATCAGAGAAAAGTGTGTGCTTCGTAATACCCCACCCCCCTGGTGAAAAGATTTCTGTTGACGAAAGTACGATATTGAATGGAAAATTCTAAATTCCCATAGAGGGAATTAGATATTTTTCACCAATAGAGCATGTCAAAAACATATCAGATGTAAGGCTTTTCAGGCGTTTGCTCTGTTAACCAGTCTAGTGTCAGACCTAAGACGAAACGCTTTTTAATAGAGCAAACGCCTGAAAAGCCTTACATCTGAGTACGATATCGTTCAAGAGGAGAGTTTCGTTTAAGGTTTAAAACCCAATGAAGTCCACAAAATATTTGTTCTGTTTTGAAAGTAGGAACTGGTATGTGTACTATTTCAAGCCTTACACTGGTAAAGAGGAGACTAGTTCAGATCTTCTAAAAACTACTCAAATTGTTTTACTGCTCTCACTTCTTCCCTCACCAAAGATCCCGAGAACCCTCCTTCTGGCTATCACGTGTATAATGACAAGTATTATACATTACCACAATTAGCCGACCAACACCTATCAGTGAATATGCTAATAACAGGTACAGTCATGCCATCCTGTAAAGACATGCCACATCAGCTCCAAAAGAAAAATCTAAGCAAAATAAAACAAGGGGATATCATTTCTTTTCGTAAAGATTCTACACTTGCTCTGGCATGGGAAGATAAGAGGACAGTATTCATGTTGAGCACTGGTCACAAAGGGTCAAAGACAGATGTTACATCAGTCCCCTCCAAATACCCTAACAAGCCCCCATTAGATGAACCTAATATGACGGTAGACTATATTTCGTGGTGGTGTGGATTGTTGTGATCAGAATGACTACCTCACTCTTACCACTTTATGCGTAGGACAAAAAAGTGGTATAGAAAAATGTTCTTCTGGCTCCTTGAAATAAGCATTGTCAGCTCACATCTGCTGTATGTTATGGTCCAGGAAAACTGTAATTATGAATCAATTACTTGCATCCATCTCTGCAGCTCCTCTCTTGTGTAGCAACTTTTTGTCCCATGTCATTGTACTCCTTGACTGGCTCCTCCATGTTGAGGATTACCTGCTGAAAAAAATCCTTATTTACTTGCATATGACTTGCACTTAAAAAAATTCCTTCCAAAAGTTGTATGTGAAAACTTTAATTCAGGTCATGTTCCAGCTGATGTTATTTGACTGGTGTAGTACTACTTTCAGCAAACTTCTGCTCTTGAGATTTTAAATTGAGCTATGTTCCAGCCTATGTTACAGTATTTGACTTTTTTTTTTTTTTTTTTTTTTTTTCACCCTACGCTGACTACCTAATACTTCACGCCAGTTGGTTTCCAGACTATTGTTTTCTCCAGTATGTTTTGAAGTTTGCATTGATAAATGTGCTGACATATTATTGGCAATCAGTTTCTTCTTCCCTGATTTGTTTTTAGCAACTGGAAGAAAATATAAATCAGTATATCAGTTATGAAATTAGTCACTTTTAAAGTATTTGACTGGCATAGTACTTATGGCAAACTTCTTGATTCTGTACATGCTGTGCCATGTAACATATTGAGTTTTTAAGCATGGTTACAGAGAGTTCCTAAAATGTGTGTAAATATGAATGGTTAAAGATAGCCTTCTTTCAGTGCTGCAGAAAAACTAGGTTACTTAGGGGGCTGAAGTGTTAAGGAATCGTGCTGCGGGAAGAAAATAGGACATTCCAGAATAGCGTGTTAGTGTTACGTGAAAGGACAAATTTAATTTCGAGCAACAGCAAAAGGCACGCTTTTTATGGATCAACAGCTAAGGTTCCTTAAGTAGAGGGAATACTACTTGTATTTTCACCAGGCGTCAGTTTGGATATGCTGTGAGTATGGAGATGTCATCTGCAAGCTGTGAACATAGTAAGAGAGTGGATATGTACAGTAGATTCTTTGTGAGAAATAAACTTTCACTTCGTAGGAGAACCACTATTTTGAGACTAATGCCAGATGCTTATCAAGAGAAACTTTCATTCTTTCTTAGATAAGTGATTTGTCTTCAAAAGGAGACTAGATTACAAATCGGTAATGCTAACCGAACCAGAGTTTATTTTGAAATGCCTTCAGAAACCACAATGAATGAGAAGGGTTCGAAGTAGAGTTTGGTTGATTCGTGAGTGAATCGTTCATTTGGATGACTCTGATTGAGAATCTTGTGATTCGATTTGCGGTATGAAAGATTAGTCGTTCAAATGAATCGTGGAATTTGGAGTCGCACGAGTAAGAATGAACCGTCGTTCAAATGATTTGTTGTGAATCATTGAATTTGGAGTCGTCTGTGTTGTAGCCAACTCTGCACGAAGTTGGCAGCAACTATTATGATCCGTCCCAAAGTCTATGATGCGAGAGATGAGGGTAATGGTGAGGACGTACGTTTTAACACGTATGACCTTGCCTTCACGCTATTTTAGGAAAGGTATTTCCGGCCTACGGTATAGGTCACCTACAGTATCTATGACAGAGATGAAGCATAAATTTCACATTTTCGCTTCATATACTTTTGCGGCTGAAGGTAATGCTCCTGTTCAAAGTTAATTTCCGGGTTGTTCAACAACGACTATTTCATAGTCAACAATTCGTCGTCGTTCCCGTTGACTTAATCATGATCATTAATTTTACAGTTGGTAAAAAGTTTGATTTCTTAATATTTTGTACGGCTACAAAACTCTGCATTACAAAAGAAAGAAAATATTAATGTAACTGCATAATAGTGTTTGACTGAGATAGACAAATCGACTGTTACAGGGTACAGCAGAGAACAGGCAGAAGGGCATAACAGTAGAATTGAAACAATGATGTATGAAAAAAATGAGTACGTACTAGTACCCTATGTTGGAAGATTACAGTAGTAGACACATGATGAAAAATATATACTTGGAATGTCACTTGAGTTTATAAATTGTAATTGAGGAACACTATCTTTGATAATTTTGTGGGATGTAAGGCGTCGTCTCAACTCAGTTAAAGTATTTCCTCCCCTGGAAAAAAAAATTACGCTCACACGGAACAGAAATACCAACAACACACTGTCATCTTAACATCTACTGGTGCAGCCTTGGATAATTATTTTTTCGCCGGGCTGAGTGGCTCAGACGGTTAAGGCGCTGGCCTTCTAACCCCAACTTGGCAGGTTCGATCCTGGCTCAGTCCGGTGGTATTTGAAGGTGCTCAAATACGACAGCCCCATGTCGGTAGATTTACTGGCACGTTAAAGAACTCCTGCGGGACTAAATTCCGGCACCTCGGCGTCTCCGAAGACCTTAAAAAGTAGTTAGTGGGACGTAAAACAAATATTATTATTATTATTATTATTAGTATTAGTATTATTATTTCTTGTTACCACCGTCTGAATCCTGTACATGTTGTTGCTCCTCCGATTCCCTTGGTACCTCATCCCAGGAAATTCTCATACATGCAACTTTCTGGATAAGCAATTGTTTCGCCTTATTGTACACTGCAGTAGACAGAAAAGCTTGCTTCTTTAATCTGGGATCGAGCAAGGTGGCTTTAGCTGAAATTGTCATTATTATAAGCAAGTAATTCAAATTGAAGAATACCGGGGACACATGCCCTCATGCCTGACTTGCCATTTGGTACCTCTAACCTCTATGACATTAATAAAGCTCTGGTGAGTGTGATGATGGCGGAAGAGCTGACATCCTGGGGATTGGTCGGTCTGTGCTGTGTGTCTGTCGACCGTCTCGTCATTAATCCGAATGATAGAAGCAAGGGGAGGGGGGATCCGACTTAAGACATTCTCCTAATATCAGATTATAATTAGCTAGTCTTTTTTAAAAAATTTTCTTCAATATTGGCTTTACAAAATGATGTGTCCCGTCTAAAATGTAATTTTCATTGAAATATAAAATTATGAATTTTTCCTTATGTGCTGCTGTGAATGATTTATTATGCATTTACTTTTGGGCGTAAACTCAAATCAAACCACCTTCCGTAATTCATTTATTTACTGAGATGTCAAATATCCATATGTGATAAGTCATTCGCTTGTTGTTTATTCCACACGGACAGTGAATTTCAATTTGAGATTCAGTATGCGTTAATGTTGCTGCTGATATTGTATTTACACAGAGTAATGAGTGACTAGTGAAAAAACCTTTCACGCATCTATGGGTATTTGGAATCATTCTCCGGCCGGCTGGAACAAGAAAAGAACTGGAAAAGAACTGTGAATGAATCGTAAGAATCAATTCGTAATGTATGAATGCATCGTTAGAATAGATTCTTGAAAAAGAATTGTATTGCCCAACTCTGGTTCGAAGACTAAGGGCCGGTTCTTCCATCTGCTGGTAAAGTGGCTGGCAGCTGCCCGGGAGGTAAACTACCTGGAGGTGTAAATCGGCTGGTACTTTGGCTTGCGTCCAACCACCTCCGCGCAAGCGCTAGGTAGCTACCCGGAACTAGACACCGATATACGAAGTTGGCTAGACTGATTTTCAGCGATTTCTAGCTTTCAAGTGTGGTGCTATCTATTGTCAGATGCATGAAACCCATTTCGATTGTCTTATTTCCCTGTGCTTGTGTCTCCTGATTATCACCAAGAAGCCTAATAAAGGGAGTCTTAAGAGTTATGGACAACGATTCATGTCAAGCTTTCGTGATTTTAATCTATGATCTTCAATATCAATACCTAATTGGGAATAAAATCTCGAGATTACATTTTCTTACGCCAGTTATAACCTGTCATGTAAGGCAGCGTTTTTGAAAAGTATTCTCATAGTAGATTGGTCAAGTCGCTCGCTCCGTAATAGAAGGTACGCAGGTTTTCATCGTATTTCTAATTTACATTTTAAAATGTATTTTCGTTCCCTGCCGTTGTTCTTAACTCTCTTTTACGCGCTTCCATATACGTATACACACACATCTTCTTTACGGACTTATTGCCTTTGAGCATTCTATCTGCAGGCTTCTGTGAATTAAGTATCTCCGCGATGCTCTATTTGCAACTAGTTCTGTGACCTCGTTTAGTTCCAGATGCTTCCATTTATTGATAAAGCATTTCATTTTAATTTTTAACTTTATGAAGATAAAGTTGGAAGGTACTGTAAATGTAAAGAACTAATTGGAATAAATATCCATTCATAGGAAGAGGAATTCGGGAATGGAATAGTTTCCAATTTCTTCGAAATAATTTACAAGACTATGTAAACAACTAATAGGGAATCTGCTACCTGGGCGACAGTCCTATGTGCTATTAATCATAACATCACTTGCTATAAGTAGCATACATATGAAGCAATTTTCCTAGTAGACATAATATTGTGATAAGAACGTATGAAAAGAGGCATACAGATTAACACAATGCTAATAATGGAAATATAAAAGATTCGTCATGATAAAGACTCGAACCTGCACACTTCGTATTACGAAGCGAGCGTGTTAACCATTACGCTAGGAAAACAATTGAGTTGGGAAGGATACATACAGTAATATATATCTCGTGTCCGAAAACTGAAAAAGTAGAAAATTAAAGCCCATTTGAAATGATTTCCAAATAGATTTTGATTTTATATCCTTTTAGAGTTTCTTTACGAAAGCTTGACGTATAAAAAGTGTTCCCTGCGCTACCGATGCGAGAGGCTGATGTTACCGTTGCAACTAAAGGGAAGCATTAATGTTCAAAATCCTGCAATACAATATCGATCACTGTTACAGTATACTGCTTTTTTCAGTATACTAAGCTAATTTGAGTTGCATATCACCAGAAATACAGCTAACAATGTTCAGCTCTCAGAACTTGCCCGGCAGGTAAAGTCTTATCGGGCCCTCGAAGTGGCTGATAAATTACGCGCCGGGTAACGACGATTTATGCTGCCGATAGTGCTACCTGGGAGTGGTCGGGCGGAAACATCCTTTTACGCGGAGGGCAAATTACGCGCTACTTTACCAGTAGGTGGTAGAACCGGCCCTAAATCTACAAACAGCTGACTGCGAAAAGGAACACTGCACAGTTATGTTCGCGGTGCTTGTGGACAGGAGAAAGCTACTGCCTTACATAATAATTGAGTGGAAAACAATTACCAGAAATGAAAATTTTCTGCTGGGGATTGTTGTGAAGGCACAGGAGGAAGGATAGATGGGCAATACGCTGTTTGTTGACTGGATTAGAAGTGTGTGGGAGAGATGTCCTGGAATCCTGCTTGAAGTGAGGAATGTGCTCATGCCAGACAGTTTTTGTGGCCATTTAACAGAAGTGAAGTGAAGATTAGTGGCAGGAAATATGGACCTAGTTACCTTGCAGGGTGGAATAACCTTAGTGATTCAGCCACTTAATGTGTTATTTAGTTCTTCTTCTGGGTTAAACCATGTTGTTTTCTGTACATTCTGTACAGTTTGCTGATGTTTCAAATACACTACATTATTCTTTATCAAGGTGATTGAAATAAAAGTACTCGATCAGTAATAATCAAGTCTCCCAGGTGCTAATCGACTAAGAGTTAGTTAAAAGATATTAACATTAAAAGTTCCACTTTTACAATACTTACAAAAGGTTTTATTCTGAAAGTGAAGTTATAAGCACATGTTTCGTCCCTCTTGGGGACATCCTAAGTCTAGCAAAGAACCAAAGTTAAATAGTAAAATTAGCATAACAAAAAAAGTTTTATATACATGTCTACAGCAAATCACATTTACGTGGTCTTAGTGTGCCATTTGACAACATGATGGTGATATGAAATCCATTTGAAACATCTCATCGTTGTTCAGGTATGAAAGAATCTTACGTTTGCAAACACAGCTTAAGAGAGAAAAATCATGACTAGTAGTTCAGTCTCTCGATAGCTGCAGTCGCTTAAGTGCGGCCAGTATCCAGTAATCGGGAGATAGTGGGTTCGAACCCCACTGTTGGCAGCCCTGAAGATGGTTTTCCGTGGTTTCCCATTTTCGCACCAGGCAAGTGCTGGGGCTGTACCTTAATTAAGGCTACGGCCGCTTCCTTCCCATTCCTAGGCCTTTCCCATCCCATCGTTGCCATAAGACATATCTGTGTTGGTGTGACGTAAAGCAAAAAAAAAAAAAAAATAGTAGTTCAGTCTTGGTTCTAAAATGTGTTCATAAAATGTGTTCTGTTAATAGATTATAAACATCTCATCATTGAACAGGTATAGAATCTTATGTTTGTTCACGCACAGTTAAGAGGGAAAAAACAGGTTGAGAGAAAAAAATCTCTGTAAACAAATGTAAGATTCTATACGTGTTCAATGATGAAATGTTTATAATCCATTAATCCAAGGGATTGAGGTCTGGACTTCCACTAGGCCAATCAGCAGCAGTGAAACCGTGGGACATTGCTTGCCAGCCACTGCTGCGTCTTTTTTGCTTTGTGTGGAGGAGCACTACCCTGCTGAAAAATTCCCCGTCTAACAGCTTCGCACTGATGCGTGGTATCACCTTTTCCAACATTGTCAGGTAGACAGATGCAGAAGTCTTTACTCCACCTTCACAAAAATGCACCTCCGATGGTCCCCGCCAAGAAACTGCCTACCATACAATGACAGAAGCAGAGTGAAGTCTACGCTGCACATATGCAACTTTCTCTCTTGCTTCCTTGGAGGACTGTGCATACACATGATTTTTTTGCTTGTTAAATGACTCTTCCAAATTGAATATTTTTTCACCTGTGAATAGGATGTCGCGATATTGGCTCTCCCCATATGTTGGTAACAAAGCCTGGGATCAAACTTGGTGTATCTCCTTTAATTTTTCAGTTAGTAAATGCTGTATGTATCTTTTATATGCACCAATGCGTAAATCATCCTTCAAAATATGTGTCATAGTTCGTGGAGATACATTCATTTCACAAAACAAAATTGATTTTTTATGCAAAGGATTGCGTTGAGTCCTTCCACAAACAGCTTTCATAACTTATTTTCTGCTTACACACCTAGGACGGCCTGATCTGACATGATCAGCAGTTGCACCTGTTTGTTTAAACCGTGCTATTGTCCAAAACATAAATCGTTCAAGACCGAGAACTTTTAGCGCAGAAAAAATTTCCTCAGCTCGCTTTCCGCAAGGAAGGAACGCCAATGCAGCAATACGATTCTCATACACTCCCCACTCCATCTTTCACTGCTGCCTGCTGTTACCACACTGCAAGCCGGTTACTGGCGGAGTTGTGAAGGTGACCTTGTGGACGATGACATACAGAGTTGCCGCGCTTCTTCATTCACAGTTATCATACTACAGCACATTTAGAATTCACTGAGAGAACTTATGGTAGTACTGTGAATATGACACCTCTTTTGTTATGCTAATTTTACTATTTAACTTTCATTCTTCGCTAGGCTGAGGATCTACCCAAGAGTGGCTATAACTTCGCTTTAAGAATAAAAACATTTGTAAGTATTGTACAGGTGGAACTTTTAATGTTAATATCTTCAAACTGTTCACAGTTGACAATACGGGCTAAACATGTCGTATATTACTTGCAATAAAAATATGAGTTAGTAATTGTGCTGGCCTTTAAATAGCCTTGTCTTTCTGGCTGACCTCAGGATGAACCTAAAATTATGTAATAGCACCAGCAATTCCCAGCTACATGTCTGCGAGACACACGTTCCTGAATTATCAAGAGGACGTGCAGGGGCTTACGTCAGCTAGAGAGAGAAGACTATTTATAGGCCAGCACAATAACTAACTTATAGTCGATTAGTGCCTAGGAGATTGATTACGTCGGATTGAGTAGGGTTATTCAGTCTCCTTGACGAAGAATACTGTAATGTATTGTAAACATCGGCAAACTGTACGGAATGTACAGAAAACAACACGGTTCGATCTGGAAGAAGAACTGGAAAACCCCACTCGCCTTGGAAGCTTCACATCTAAGACAATGTGTGCTTAAATATGCCCTTTATCGCATACTTGAAAAACATGTATATGGAATGGATGGCATGTGCTAATCGCCACGACACCTAAAGGTAAAATAAGAGGACCGAAGTTAGCACTTGTACGTAAATGGGTTAAAGTTGTGCGGGATCGTATTCCTGAGGACCTCGTTATTAAATCCTTAAGAAAATGCAGTATTTCAAATGCAGTGGACGGGAGGGAAGATGACTCAGTTTGGAGCGGTGATGATGAGGCTTCAGGTTCTTCAGATTAATGCAGCGGTCCTGACGAAGATTACTGTAGGCCTGTCTTTCATCGGTGAGTAAAATGCTTGTAAATGTTTCTTACAGTACTCGTTATAGTATACTTCTTCTTTTCTTCACTTTTACCAACATCTAATATTAGACTGTTCTTTAATTTTAGATTGAACCCTGGCGGACATCTTGTATACCAGTATTATGACTACCGAATTTTGTGGGCACTGTTTCCTTTTACTGTACTTCTTAAAAAGACCGATAGACTTTTAAGACAAAGTATTGTGTAATAAATACATATGCTTCAAGAAAATGTTGTCATAATTTTTTCCTTGATTACCAGTATATCTTGTAAAAGTTGGGTGCATGTCTTACGTGAGGGGGTGTTGTATGCGGCCAAGTATGGGAAGTTCCAAAACCAGTGATGTGCATGTTTTTCCAAAGACTAATGCCAAATTAAGGTGCATTGATAAGCACAGGCCTATCCTAGGTATAAATGTATTAATTGCACTCATAATTTATTATAGGCCTATTATTAACCCCTTAAGCGGGGAGCTCGGTACACACTAGCTCGCTCTCAGGTGGGGAGCGATTTCCCTGATTGAAGAAGATATTTAATTACTTGATCAAAAACAATCTTGGACTAAAATGAACTATTGAAGGGCCAAGAGAGTAATATTTACTTGAATATAATATATTTAATTCCTGAAAAATTTGATTATTTTAATTTTTCAATACTTTGTGCAAAAACATACTAAGTGCTTTCACACTGGGATATCAAGATTGCTTGTTTATACAGCTACTATCACCTGAATATTTTAGGCAGTTTACTATCAATCTCTGACTGGAAATGAATGTAAATTGTAGATTTACAAAGTTTATATATACCTAAAAGATGTACAATGGAATAAATGATAATACTTGCAAAATTTTCTGTAAAGTTGTTTAGCACTTTCGAGGGATCAAGTTTATATAGCCTCCCTACATTACTAAGTGACATAAACGGACTATATTACACTACAATACAGGTAATATTTACAGTATTTACAGTCTTCACAGTGTTACGTCTTTTACAGCTGTTCATTATGATACACACGAAAGCAGGTCATGTTATATAACCTGTCTCGCCTTCGCATAATTTATATAATTCCATTCTGAAATGCGATCGTTTTCTTGTTATGTAAACTTTCCACCCTAGCCACCCTTTCCATAGCAAGAGGTTCTCATCAATTGACATTTTGCCATCAGGGGTATAAGCTTCCGAAAATTTTGCTGACGGGTGGTCAAATACTGGATTCATTTCTTATATTTTTGAAGGAAGTTGTGCATTATTCACCTCATTGTCAGAGGTATGTATAAAGCTGTGGAGGAAAATATAATAATAATAATAATAATAATAATAATAATAATAATAATAATAATAATAATGTTATTGGCTTCACGTCCCAATAACAACTTTTACGGTTTTCGGAGACACTGAGGTGCCGGAATTTAGTCCCACAGGAGTTCCTTTGCATGCCGGTAAATCTACTTACAAGAGGCCGACGTATTTGAGCACCTTCAAATACCACCGGTCTGAGCTAGAATCGAACCTGCCAAGTTGGGGTCAGGAGGCCGGCCAGGCCACTCAATCTGGCGAGAAAAAAATCTCTTCTGTGTCATCAGCTCATAGAAAATAGGCGTAGTGAACAAGCGATTGCGCGAAATAGTGTCCTAATTTAGGTTTCTATACAATCCCCTGCGGCAACAGTATGGCCATAAGAAGCTTTATTTCGTCCTTATTTGTTCGGTCACGGTCTTGATCTTGATTCCTTCCTTTTCGTCTTACTAAACTGGGTTTTATGTGCGATTCCCTGCTCGGCATATTTGTCTGTTCAGCTATGTTCTGGCATATCTCGTCATAAAAAAGTAACTAAAATATTTTGCTCTGTTTTGTTTTCCCTAAAAACATTCTCTTTACATCACGATGGAAATCTTAATCAAAGCGGGAATTTCTTTGTCCATTTTCAGTATAAGTTGATGAAGAACTTGCAATGGTTGGATTGTAATTAGTATTATCGTCACAACTGTCACTGTCATGATCGCTACTTGAACTGGAATCGAACATGTGTTGTCTCTTTTGCGACTGCTGAACATTCGCATCAGCTACGCCCAAACCCTGTATATTCGAGCCTGCAGTACTTATTCCAGATAATTTCCTGTCACGAATTCCCCTTTGGCAGAACTTACTTCACTAATATCACAATTCTCCCCACTAAATTCCAACATTTTGTTTATCATGACCCGTAAATCATCTTCCTCTAACAGTGGAGGCCGGTAATTCGTTATAGATATTTTAGCGGGAAGAAATGTAAGAAAAAGGATCGAATAGAACCCTGGTCTCAGCAGTTTGGACGGAAATCATAAAATATGACTATTACGGTTGCGTACGATAATAAAATGTTGTGTAACTCGCGATACACACACTCCAGTCGTGAAGGAAGACATCAAGACTGGGGATAATAAATCAGGTCACAGTTCTAAAATGTCATGAGAGAGGTCTGTTCATTGTCATAATCTCTAGAAATCCCTTCTACAGCAATATTATTACATCCAAGGGACGATTAGGCTATGAGCTAAAGCTTCAGTGCGGAGCTATTAGGCCTTAGGTCGTTCTTGCCCGGACGTCAGTTGCGTTCTTTATGTTGCAACTCATGGATGACACATTGGTATTGGGAGAACATATTTGAAAAAATTCACATCAAAGGGCAGACTCATCCGGAATACTCTGATGAAAAGAAAATAAACCTCTGCAGGCAGGCAACTGAGAAGAAAATATAATTTGAATCCGCGGATATATCCGCATTCCCCACCGAGCAAGCGACTTGTAGCCGCAAATCTCGCCGCATCGCCCACCGAACGGGTTAATAAGTTCATTGTTACTTCATTACATAATGTAAAGAACGTGCACTAAAGTTTTGGTTGAAATATAAGAATACATCTCTTAATATGTGGAAAAAAGGAATTGTTCCATTGGTTCTGGTCTATTATATTTTAAAAAGTAGTATTTATTAAAATGAAATTCATATTTTTAAATACTGTATACAGTGGACTCTCGGTAATTTTTTTTAATATTGCAACTAATCATCACATATAGTATGTAGTAAAATAATATCTCTGCAACATTTAAAGGAATTTTATAACGTTACAATGCATGGAGACAAGTTTTTCTTCAGTTTTACAGTAGGCCTACTTGCATACTGAATGCTGCAAACTTGGAAATATTAGAGCATGCTGTCGTAAGTGTTCCCTCGTCTTAGAAGCTTAGATAAAACAAGAAAAATGCACTTTCACTTCGAGCCTAGCCTACTTACCTTATGCGCCGCTGACCTGTTCTAAACTTAGTTGTGAAGGGTGGATGTGCAAACAGTAAAGCCTACTCATACAGTAGTTGAGAAGTGTGAATGTAGGTATGAATGTGCAGAAGTCTTTTTGAATAATTGAATAATTTAGTTGTGAGAGTTTTCAACTGTTATTTGTGATAGTGTAAGTTTTCAATATGAACAGATGTAAAATGAAATTAAAAGGTTAACCGCAAGGGAAAAACTGAAAATAATAAAAAGACTGGAAAAGGGTGAGTCAACATCCAAACTAGCCAGCGAGTTTGGTGTGGATGAAGCAACACTGAAGCATAAAGAAACAAAAGAAAACCCTGATTAAATTTTGTGCTAGGTGTGATTGTTTGTCCCGAAAATCAGTGAGAACATCAGACTGAAAATCTAAGTGAAGCCTTGATACAGTGGTTCAATAAAAAACGATCACAAGGTATTATTGTGTCCGGCCAGACGTGTGCTGAGTAAGCAAAACCTTTTCACTTTGTTCTTGGCTTAGAGATTTTAAAGCATCTTCTGGATGGCTTATGCAGTTTAAGAAACTTTTTTGAATTACAATTTACGGAGAACATCTTGTCACAGACATGGATGCTGTTGAGAAGTTTGCTAATAAATTTCAGTTATTCTTTGAAAAAGAACAACTTGACTTGATGCACATTTGCAATGCAGACGAAACAGGACTTACTGGAAATGTTTGCCGTCACGAACACTAGCGATCCAACAAGAACAGCAAGCCCCAGGCCGTAAAACGTCCAAGGAAAGAATAACCATTATGGCATTTGCTAACTCAAGTGGTGATCATAAATTAAAATTGTTAGCAATAGGGAAATCCAAAAAACCTTGTTTTAAATGATAAAATGTCCCTATCCAGTACTACTGAAGGCAGCGTGGATGGACACACAGATATTTAAGAACTGGTAACACAGTCATTTTGTCAAACAAGTGTTAGCGTACCTAATTAAGACTCACTGCCAAACAAAGCAGTGCTGTGAATTGAAGGTGATATTTTTGTCAAATTTCTTCCGCATAATGTAACTTCTATTCTGCAACCTGTGGACCAAGGCGTTATTGCTGCTTTAAAGAGGAACTACAGATCAACTGTGCTACAGCAATTGGTTGAGGAAATTGTTGATATTCCAACATTTTGGAAGGAATTTAGTGTGTTGGATGCTCTTCACACAGTCAACAAGTAATGGGAGTAAAAATTACCCGCTGCTATGCTCGCACGATCATGGAAATCAATTCTGTGTGATGAACAAGCGTATGCTGGCTTCAGTTATGATATTTTCAATGGGCGAGATATACTCATCACAATTGGATCATTATTGCTAAACCTGGATGAATGTCAAGATGCAGAAGAAAGTGATAAAATCAAGTGGTTAGATGTCAATAAAGACATGAAAGTGAGGAGGATATCATGCATAATTTGACTGTTAGCGAGGGAGACAAGGATCAAGGATCCTGATAATGTCGAGAATGGGAGTGATGCAACGAAATTCTCAAATGTTTCCCATAGTTATGCTAGTGTCTCTATAAACACGCTTATTTCTTATATAAAACACCAAAATGAATTTTCATTCTTAGACATTGTTTTTTTGAGAAATATAAAACCCAAAATTAGCAAAAAATGAACGATCATCATTGTTGTATATTCATTTTCTTCTGTTGTCTTGAATATGACATAAAATGTTATCAGTACTTTATTTGTTCAGACATTTCAATATTTTAACTGATATGGCGGATGACACTGAATCAGTATAGCGTGATGACTTTGTTTTTATTAGGCTTAAAATAAAAACTGCAAATAATTCATGGTTTTCGGTAATTTGTGGAAGTTTGTGCATTAATTACCACAAATTCTTGAGAGTTCGCTGTATATTAAAAAACGTAAATAAGATGCTTGGACTGATTAATCTGCAAGATAAATTTCCAAACAGCACATGCAAATGAGCATCTAAACCCAACAGAAAGAAACAGGAAACTGGAACTGATATGCTGTTAATTAAAAGCTAACAATCTGAAAATTTGGAATTGGTACAAAGTTACACCATTTGGATCAATTACCTTGATTTATTGTACTGTTACTAGTAAAAAGTATTAGATAGGTGATTAGTATTTTCTCTCTTGCAGTTTCCTCCTCAGTATGCTGCAATTTCCGAACATCATCAACCAGCTGAACTCGTCCCAATGCTGTCTACCATTGAGTATGCCATAACTGTAAGTTATTAAAATAATTTATTTCAGTGAGTTGAAACCATATTTCAGTTCTTAATTGTCCCTATTCTGAGAGTTTCTCCAAGAAATGTACTCTGTACTTATGTTTCCACTCATGGTCATGTTTTCTCTTAGTCTTGTTTCTCTACACTGATAACATCTCAGTGATAAATAAATAAATAAATAAATAAATAAATTAGTCTGTACATGTGTGGAGGAGCTGTTAAAAATGCCCTTACTCAATACGCAGAGGAGCCTGAAATCCTGCTGGGAATTTCTCTCAAATACTTGGTGAGAGACTATGTGACAAGCTAGCCATGTAGGTGCTCTTAAATGCTATTAGATACATTCATTAAGGTACTAGGAATCAGTGAAGCTGCAAAAATGCTACATTCCTGTTCAATTACCTGAGATAAAACACATTGATTAGTGCTGTGTATATGACTAGAACAACACTGATTTTAAGTACATATGGTTAATTCTTCTAGCTTGGGGACTGGGGTTCGCCTTAATAATCTTCTCTTCATCAGCACACAACACAGTACACCACAGTACCAACCACCACAAAAAACTCACTTTACTGGACATATCCCTCCATGCAGGATTGGCAACAGGAGTGGCATCCAGCAGTATAACTTGGCCAAATCCACCCTAAATGCCAAACCTGAGAGGTTGGGAAAAGGCCAAGGAGATGGTGGTGGTGGTGGTGATTATTAGGGTTGGCTGTTTTGGCTTCAGTCATGATTAACTCTGATCACAAAACTTCAATTATCTTATTTCACAAACGTTTGTTATTTTTAAGACATGACAAGAAGAAAGGAAAATTTGGGAACACGTTTTATTATACCTGGAATATTAATTATCACTAAGAAAAATGCAAGACACTCTCTAAAAGCACAGAAACAATAGTTTTGACAACAGTGACAATTATGAACTTGGATTTCCTACCTTATCAATACTTGATTTATTTATGATGTATTTACTTTACAAATACATTTAATAGTACAGGCATTTGGTCTCTTAGAGGCCATCTTCCATCAGAAGAAGTTGAGAACCTAATTTACAACGTAAAGAGGAAAGGCGAACTAGTCCTTGGAGCAGATGCAAATTCACACCACATGGCATGGGGCAGCACGAACTGCAATGCAAGAGGTGAGTCTTTACTAGAGGTTATTGTTGGAACTGAGTTGATGATACTAAACCTAGGAAACAAGCCTACATTTATAAATAAAAATCGTAGGGAGGTAATAGACATTACACTAAGCACTATGCATATTGCAACCTTTATTAATGACTGGAAGGTGCTGGAGGAACCATCATTGGCAGACCACCAGCACATCCATTTTGCAATAGATGCGAGACTATGTGAGATTGAGATGTACAGAGACCCAAAAAGAACTGGGATAGATACAGAGAAGTTCTAAGGAAGGTTGTACAAAAAATTCCAACTAACATGAGAGGACAGAAAGAATTGGATGAGGCAGTGGAACTATAAGAAGAAGCCATTATAGACTCGTTCCATGACAACTGTCCTCTCAAAGAAAAGAAAAGAAAAGAAAAGAAATTCACCAAAAAGTAAGGTGGTGGAACAACAAACTAGCCAAAATGAAAAAAAAAGGTTAGGATGTTGTATAGAATATAATCTAGAAATGGTATGTGGGACGTATATCACAGGAAACTCACCGAGTATAACCTAGAGATACGAAAAGCAAAAAGAAAATCCTGGAGACTCTTCTGTGAGAAAGTGGAATCACACACTGAAACAGCAAGGCTCCAGAAGGTTCTTAAAGCAATCCATATAAATCAGGTGGGGACACTGGAGAAACCAGATGGGTCATTTACTCAGGCGGGAAAGGACACGCTGGAGATGCTAATGGCGTGTCACTTTCCTTAGGCTGAGGAGATGACAGAAGAAGAAACGGTTGGAACAGAGACCGGAGCTCGAAGAGCAGACTGGAACTGTGCCAACAGAATAATAAAACACAACTGTGTAAAATGGGCAATCAACACGTTTCACCCTATAAAGGTTCCAGGGCCAGATGAGATACTTCCGATACTCCTACAATAAGGACGGGAGATACTCGTCCGTGCCCTGACAGACCTCTTCAGAGCTAGTCTAGCTTTAGAGTACGTGCTGAAAGGTCTGAAGCTAAAGTAGTATTCATACCTAAACTTGGAAGGGTTTGGAAGGGTAATAGGGAGGTACATTCAGGGAAACGGGATGGCCTAGGGAGCGGTGATAAGGGAACAGGGAACTGGAAATCAAGTAGGGATGACATAAAATTGTTAGTGTTGAACTTTAGCGGTCTTACTAATAAAAAGTCCTTATACAGTTGTTTAACTCTTGTTTAGTTAAACAGTGAATAAACCCTGTAGAAGCGTTTTACATTTTTCTTACTAATAAACGAGGTATACGCATTGTATTACTATACAGCACGTATACACTCGTTCCAAGGGATAGGAATCTCTTCTTGCAGTTCACTGACGTATTTCTCACGTTCACCGCCTTTATGATCGCTTCTCCTGGTTATCTACGAGCAAAACTTTCCGGAAAGTCGCACAGTAGCACGGCATATCGAAAAGGCAGTGGCAACACTAAGTGAGACAGCTGGAACTTGGCATATACTGATATCAACATTTCTTCAGCTTGCTTATGTAATGAAAGCTCAAAAAAAAAAAGAAATGGAAAGGCTTAAGAAAAGATCAATAGCTCCTAACTGGGATAGTACGGAAAACGCAAGCAATTGTAATTGAATCGGCGAGTTGAAAAGGGTACACGTTCCAAAATCCTTACTTTTCAGGAGAAAGGAAAACCTGTTTTGTAGCTAAACGAAAGGTTTGATCAAAAAAGTTTCTATTAGGCATTTATACATCATATTTCTGCGTATTCAACTACAAAGTATGGAAATCATATTACGTATGGTTTTCAAGTTATGCCATTTTTTATCTCGAGGAATATGTCCCATTTTATAGGTACTCAAATTTGAGAAAGATCTTTGTAGGAGCAGATAATGTATAATAAACTCGCAATTTCAAAAGTCTATTAAGCAGTAATACATTATTACACAAACATGCGCCCAACCATCATTTCTTTTATAACTTAGTTATTCATTGTCATTCCATGAGACAGCTGGAAATTGACTTATATATTGATATCAACATTTCTTCAGCTTGCATGTTTAGGCTAATGCACGCCAGAAAAAAGAAATGGAAAAGCTAAGAAAAGATCAAAAGCTCCTAACTGGGGCAGTACGGAAAACGTAAGCAGTTGTAGGTAATTGAATCGGCGTGTTGAATAGGGTACACATTCCAAAATCCTTACTTTTCAGGAGAAAGGAAAAACTGTTTTGTAGCTTAAAAGAAAGGTTTGATCAAAGTTTCTATTAGGCATTTAAACATCATATTTCTGGGTATTCAAATACAAAGTATGGAAATCATATTACGATGGTTTTCAAGTTATGCCATATTTTATCTTGAGGAATATGTCCCATTTTATAGGTACTCGAGTTTGAGAAAGATCTTTGTAGGGGCAGATAATGTATAAGAAACTCGCAATATCAAAAGTCTATTAAGCAGTAACACATTATTACACAAAAATACGCCCAACTAAAATTTATTTTATAGTTATTCATTGCCATTCCGTCTCTTTAAAGTGTTTTACTTTACGAAGATGTCTAGCGTCCATAACCTCTGAATGGTGTAGGCTATGTCTTCTATATTTAAAATATCGTGAAGATCATCAACGTTATCGTCCATTCTTTCAATGTTAAATGGATAAGTCGAATATTTCACCACGATTGTATTACTGTAGACAATAAATACCACGAAAATAAACTGCTCACTCGTTTCTTTTTCCGCTACTCGCTGCTATACAACGGTCCTGGTCTGTATAAGCAATCCAATGAATAACTATAACAGCTGTATACATAGGAGGCTTATACACGGGTTATTAGTAACGAATTTCACATAAACGGTGTATAAATCTTGTATAAAAGTTATACACCGTTTATTAGTAAGACGGTAGAAGTATTGTAAAGAAAGGAATAGAATTAATTTAATAGATATATATTTACCAGATATTGTAATAGGAGTTGAATCATGGCTGAGAAATGATATAATGGATACAGAAATTTTCTCACCGCACTGGAGTGTGTATCGTAGAGATAGGATAGGAATGGTGGGAGGGGGAGTGTTCATTCTGGTGAAAGAAGAATTTGTAAGCTACGAAAAAGTTAAAGATGAGACACATGAAATTCTAGATGTAAGGCTCATTTCTAAAGATAATAGGCAACTTGATATATTTGGAGTGTACAGATCGGGAAAGGGTAGCACTGATGTGGATTCGGAATTATTTGATAGGATAGTCAGCTATGTGGGAAACGACATGGAAAGAAATGTGATTGTAGCGGGAGATCTGAATTTGCCAGATGTAAATTGGGAAGGAAATGCGAACAACAGGAAGCATGACCAACAAATGGCAAATAAGTTAATATGGGAAGGACAGCTGATTCAGAAAGTGATGGAACCAACCAGAGGGAAAAATATCCTGGATGTCGTGCAGATAAAACCAGATGAGCTCTATAGGGAAACTGAAGTAATAGATGGTATTAGTGATCATGAAGCTGTTTTTATGGTAGTTAAAAATAAATGTGATAGAAAGGAAGGTCTTAAAAGTAGGACTGTTAGGCAGTACCATATGGCTGATAAAGGAGGCATGAGGTAGTTTCTAAAACGTAACTATGATCGGTGGAAAACGGTAAATAAAAATGTAAACAGACTCTGGGATGGGTTTAAAGAAATAGTTGAGGAATGCGAAAACAGGTCTGTACCTTTAAGGGTGGTAAGGAATGGTAAAGACCCACCTTATTATAATAGAGAAATAAAGAGACTAAGAAGGAGGTGCAGACTGGAAAGAAATAGAGTTAAAAATGGCTGTGGAAGTAAGGAGAAATTGAAGGAACTTACTAGAAAATTGAATCTAGCAAAGAAGGCAGCTAAGGATAACATGATGGCAAGCATAATTGGCAGTCATACAAATTTTAGTGAAAAATGGAAGGGTATGTATAGGTATTTTAAGGCAGAAACAGGTTCCAAGAAGGACATTCCAGGAATAATTAATGAACAGGAGGAGTGTGTATGTGAGGATCTTCAAAAGGCGGAAGTATTCAGTCAGCAGTATGTAAAGATTGTTGGTTACAAGGATAATGTCGAGATAGAGGAGGAGACTAAGGCCAAAGAAGTAATAAAATTTACATATGATAACAATGACATTTACAATAAGATACAAAAGTTGAAAGCTAGAAAAGCGGCTGGAATTGATCAGATTTCTGGGGATATACTAAAGACAATGGGTTGGGATATAGTACCATATCTGAAGTACTTATTTGATTATTGTTTGGTCGAAGGAGCTATACCAGATGAATGGAGAGTTGCTATAGTAGCCCCTATGTATAAAGGAAAGGGTGATAGACATAAAGCTGAAAATTACAGGCCAGTAAGTTTGACGTGCATTGTATGTAAGCTTTGGGAAGGCATTCTTTCTGATTATATTAGACATGTTTGTGAAATTAATAACTGGTTCGATAGAAGGCAATTCGGTTTTAGGAAAGGTTATTCCACTGAAGCTCAACTTGTAGGATTCCAGCAAGATATAGCAGATATCTTGGATTCTGGAGGTCAAATAGACTGTATCGCGATTGACATGTCTAAAGCATTTGATCTCAGTGTCTCTTCAGTTGCACATCGAAGGTATATATGGGGTACCGAGCTCGATAGCTGCAGTCGCTTTAGTGCGGCCAGTATCCAGTAATCGGGAGATAGTGGGTTTGAGCCCCACTGTCGGCAGCCCTGAAGATGGTTTTCCATGGTTTCCCATTTTCACACCAGGCAAATGCCGGGGCTGTACCTTAATTAAGGCCATGGCCTCTTCCTTCCAATTCCTAGGCCTTTCCTATCCCATCGTCGCTGTAAGACATATCTGTGTCGGTGCGACGTAAAGCGAATAGCAAAAGAAAAAAGGGGGGGTATATATGGCGAATTTGAGGATCTAAAGAAAATGCACAATGGTAATTTGCTCCTTAAGACGAGCATTCGAGCATTGCACTTCAAGCAGATTGGTTACTCAAGTGCGACCACTTATGCGAAACTCCCGTCAAATTAAAAGAACGCAAAACCTTGAATCTGGTTCGCGTCGTCATATTCCACCGTGATTTGATCCTAAACACTGACTATGAACTGATGGAAGACATGAAGCACCTTAGCGTGACACACGTCCAGTGCATTACATGTAAAGTCAGCAGCGAAGACATTGCCATGGGTGCGTTCATTGCCTCCTTCAAATTATCAGTGTTGCCTGAGAAAGTCAAGGTTACAACCTATCGTTACAGTGTGAGGCTGTACATCCCACCTCCCATGCAGTGCTATCAATGCCAAAGGTTCAGGCATATGGTATTTCGTTCGAATCAGCCTGTAAGTGGTACATGTGGAAGAGGAGCTCATGGTGTGGAAAAGTGCACATCTCCTTACAGGTGCACTAACTACCCTGGCCTTCATTGCCCTCAAGATAGAAACTGTCCTGTCTATCTCAGTGAGAAGATGATCCAGGAGATCAAGACCCTGGATGGTCTCCCCTACCAGGAAGCACACTGTAAGATTAATTCCACGAATACACCAGCAAAAACACTAGACTATAACATAACACAGAGTCTACCTGGTTTATCATTTACTTCAGAAATACCCAAGAAAATCGCTGTGCCCAAGTTGGCTATTGCTCCTGTGAGCAAAGCTGCATAAGCTCGAAGGTGGGTACTGCCTACTCTTTGACCACGAAGAAGCCTGTGCCGGCTGGGAGCCTAAGCCAGGACAGCAGGGGAAGTCGAGGTGGCATCATTGACCGGGACTGGGAATTCACCTCCTAACCCGTCTAAATCAGAAAAGGTGAGGAATAACGAGACCCTTTCCCCTGCTCTTGTGAAAGGGGAATCGTGCCTTCCATCTGGAGGGTATGCATCAGCACCAGTAAGATCATCTGCTCCTAAACCTGTGTACTCCCTTCGTAAGAGAAAGCCCGCCAGTGAAAAGCGTTGAAGTTTTCAACGTTAGTCCCCTCGTCGACTGATGAGGTGATGGACATCGGGAATTCATCTACATCCACATGTGCAAGAATATAGCTGTTATTTTGAGCTGTAAGATTGTGAAATCAGCACAGAAATGTCTAATAAGGTTGCATGCGTTAACATATAGCTGGGCGTGGACAGCCCTAGTGACCAGCTGACCGAGCTCGATAGCTGCAGTCGCTTAATTGTGACCAGTATCCAGTAATCGGGAGATAGTGGGTTCAAACCCCACTGTCGGCAGCCCTGAAGATGGTTTTCCGTTGTTTCCCATTTTCACACCAGGCAAATGCTGGGGCTGTACCTTAATTAAGGCCACGGCCGCTTCCTTCCCATTCCTAGGCCTTTCCTATCCCATCGTCGCCATAAGACCTATCTGTGTAGGTGCGACGTAAAGCGAATAGCAAGCAGTGACCAACTGAGATGAGTGCGTTACCTAGATCTTTCTGTGCCAGGCAGTTAACACGTTCCTTTGGGAGAGCAGCCATGAATCTGGCTAATTTTCTAGTGTATGCATTATGTTTTTTTGCGAGAAAAATGTTTCTCTTCTTCCCGTGAAATAACATAGGAAGAAAGGGAGATATGTCGACATGTCATCGAACTAATTGAAAATCTTTCCTTGGGTGCCAGCATTGTATCAGAGTTGTGTCTGGAGAGAAATGGTGGTAGCGAAAGTGACAGTCGAAGCAACACCACCTCATCTGCCTCATCTGAAAGAGATGATAGTACACCGCAGCTAGGTACGAGAGGTGTTACGGATCCGAGTTTAAGCCCTGAGCCTGATTCCTGTCAGTCCAGTGAAACGACACTGCAGTCGCCTGACACATCTACCAGTTAGAGCTATGCTTCCAGTCCAGAGAAGAAAATGAAGCACACTGTAGATCTTGATACTGTATAGGCTTTTGGGCTTATGCCGTGTCAAGAAAATAAAGTGGGCATAAGCCCAAAAGCCTGTACAGTATCATGTCTATAAGTACGAGCCGTGAAAGCACCAATGGCAAGTGTAGATCTTGCGTACAAGAAGAAAGCTATACATTTATAGTTAAATAAGGGGGCAAGAAGTGGCTTTCGTTATCCTGTTCACAAAAATTGTGTGGTGACGTCATTACAGTAACTTAACATGCGGAAGAGCCAATTAGAATCTATATCAGTAAGTCCCCTTGAATGCAGGAAATTGATGTATAAAAAATTATTTTCTTGCTTTGCGCAAGCAAAAAGGTTGAAGCAAAATGTTTGCAACCAAGACCTGCGACTGTGGACCTTTGACATTTCAAGAGAGATTTCAATGAGACAAAGTAATTTCATTGATCTGCAGCTTGGTTGAGTTGCTTCAAGAAAAAATACCAAATCAGAAGTAGAAAAACCATGAAATTTGTACCCCATGCATATCTGCAAGGAGAAGAGGAAAACAGATAGTCGCAAAGAAAGTTTTGGAAGCAGCTACAGAGAGATTTTTAGATTACGTGTACGAACTGAAAGCAAAAAGAACTTTTATCATTTGTTGGTGAGAAACATACAGAAGCAGTTGCTCAGTCAGTTAGTGCATTCACCCATTTGTATACAATTATGCCTACTGTTATTATAGCCGGTGCTCTCTTCCCAAAATTATTCATTGTACCACAGGAGACAACCAGACGTTTTAGTCGAAGAGTTTTCAAAGAAATGTTTCATGCCGAAAGTATAATTGTAACAGCTACAAAATCAGTGAAAATGGGAAAAAAAGAATTAAGGTATTGGTTTAAAGAAGCCTTCTTCACATTCGCAGAAGATGAGTGTTTGCCACTGTTAGATTCCTGGACTACTTATAGTGATAATTGCTGCCTTGCAGACATTCCTCCTGGCAAGTATAGAAATTCTCCAGATTCCTCCCGGCACTACAGGGAAAATACAGCCCTTGGATAAGATTTTAATCGCTTAACAGACATTATTCTGGCTCGTGAGGACTTGTTGATGTTTATCGGAGAATCAGCATATTGAAAATGCAATCCTTCACTCGTTTTCAATTTTCTTCCCCACAGTTCAAGGACAGTGAAAAATTCATGGTCTGCAACTAATTACACAATGGAAAACTCCCCAAGTTCAAAGTGCCTTCAAACACGTAAGGAAAACTGTGAAGAATAATGTGACCTTAAAGTGCATATTCGTTGTGCATGGTGCCAAAAATATTTGTGTTTATCATGTGATTAACACACCTCATTTAGGTTTCACATTCATTCCCTAATATTAAAGTGAAATAGGCGCGCTGTAACTTGCCACTTCGTTCTCTCTCCAGTGCAACTGCAACTCCACACTGCTGCGTGCTGCGCCAGCTAGATTCAAGGGTTATCCAGTAGCTGCTTTGTCACACGGATTTTGAATCAAGATTTTGGTACCTTCCAGTTCGAAATGGCAGCTAAATTTTTGTAAGTAGCTATTTTATGGCCTCCTCATCCTCTCAGCGAAATTGTGTCATCTCTTTCAGTGTGACCATATCGATCGTTCCCCTGTGAGCTGCGCCAGCTAATTATTCAGTTTGTGGCGAGTATAGTATAGTATTCATAAAATTAATCTCAAACCAGGTCATCATGTGGTCTTGAGAAATTTTAGACTGTACTCGACAGAACAGGATTATGCTAACTGGGCTTCCAGTGGCATTGGTATATGTTTTCGTTGTGATACCTACAGCTAAAAGGTTGCACTAAGAACCCAGCTGGAGGCAGTAGCAGTATGCGGTTGCTTGTCTGTCATAACTACAGTTTGTAATGTTTATTTTCCATCAGGTCATCCTCTCGATATCAATGATGTAATTGATCTTATAGATCAGCTCCCACATCCCTTCATCTTTCTGGGTGATTTTAATTCCCATCACCCACTATGGGACTCTGAAATGCCTTGCCCCAGAAGAAGGGAGTTGGTACAGTTAATAAGAGAGCTGGATTTCACACACTTCAGCGTAGCGCACAGTACCTTCTCCCACATTGACGTCAGTCTGTGCAGCCGTGCACACATTCCCCTGCTTTGGTGTGATGTACATGATGACCTCTGTGACAGTGACCATTTCCCCATTATTCTTTGTTGAAGCAGATATCCATCGAGGCTCCTCACCGATGGATTCTTAAATGTGCTAATTGGCCAGATTTCACATCGCTAGCTGTTTTTAATTATGCTAATAGCGGGAGCGTAGACAGTGGTATGAATTATCATACAGATTATTATTGCAGCTGCTGAGGAGTCCCTTCCATCCTTTTCTAGTACTTCTCGGTAGAACGAATAAATTACAGTAGCAATAAGAGAATTACGTGTCCTCATAAACGCTGTCATAGGCAGCCTACTGTGGGCAACTTCGCTGTAACGCAAGTTCTTATTCAACAGAGTTAGAAAGCTGCATGGGAAAGATATGTGTTGTCCATGACATCACATACACTATCATCTCACGTGTGTACTAAATTTCGACGCATTTCAGGAATACAAGGACCATCGTTAGTACTGGGAATTTCCATTGTAGGCCGTATTGTCACTGATCCACCCTTGATTGCTGATCATCTAGCAAGTCACTTCACAGATTTGTCTGGTTCGAGGAATTACCATCATGATTTTCTGGATCTGAAGCGGGAGGCAGAACGCTCTCATCTGAGTTTTGCCACTCAAGCTTCAGAGGATTTTATTGTGCCCTTTACGGAATGGCAGGTAATGTCCATAAACAGATATTGAAACACTTCAGTGTGCAACACTTCACCTTGGGTTGTTCAACCGAATATGGATGGAGGGTGAGTTTCCATCACTGTGGCAGAAAGAATAATAATTCCTCTCCTTAAGCCTGACAAAGATCTCAAGTATGCAGGAAGTTAAAGACCTATTTGTTTCACTAACTGTCTGTGTAAACTGTTTGAAAGAATGGTGAATCGCTGACTTGTGTGGGATTTGGAGGAAGAGTACCAATGTGGTTTTCTAGCTGCCCGTTTCACTACTGACCACTTGGTATGCCTGGAGAGTTTTATCAAGGACGCATTTCTCCAAAAACAGCATTTAGTTGCTGTTTTCTTCAATTTAGAAAAGCCCGATGAGACCAAAAGGCTGTCTGGCATCCTTTTAGTCTCGTCGTGATCCTAAGGACTGGACAGGCTGGGGACTTGGGATCAATTCTAGGTTTAAATACACTAAATCAGATTGATCTGACACCAATAAATCTTTTCTTTATATTGTTAACCATTAGCAATATACACAGAAATTATACAATTTGTACAGCTTTACTACTTGAGTAATATAGAATTTATGGGAACTCCTAACTCGTGGGCAACAGTTTATAGTCTTTTTCGGTTCCCTTTTTGAATTAATCTTTTATCACATGTAATCTTTAGTTCTTAAATTCTTTTAATACTTAGCTCAGGTGGATGTCTTCTCTCTTCTCTCTTGCTTCAGTACTCTTCCCTTATGGACTCCTCACCTTGAGTAAGATGGTTGAAGCCTGTCTTAAATCTATTCCTTTCTCCACCGAGTACTCCTGCCTTTGGTAGTTCCCTTAGTACAGTCTTTCAGTTCATACTCTACCCAGTATATTATCGTTTGTTCCGGTTTGGTATCTCGTTCTGCACACCGCATAATGTACTCTCAACGGGTCCTGGGGTCTTCACACTGCCCAGTATTTTGTTGATATCCTGGAAATGCCCAAGAACTCCAGTTTTTATACTTTAATCTGTCCTTCTCAAAGTTTCAAGTGTTCCTCCAAATAACAAACCCCACTGCTGCATAACCCTGATGTGTTTCGACATGATTTGGTCTTGTGATCCTCCCACCATCTAAGTGTGTTGGTTCACGCAATTGTTTTAGAACAGAGGTGCTCACGCTGGGCATTACATCCCGCAGGTACACAGCACTGTAAGCGTTTGGGCAGGCAGGCGATTAGCGTATGCTATTCCGACACAGTGACATTGTGGTTACGTCACAGGCCGTAAAGGTTGGTTGAGGTTCTCCCAGTCACTCTCGATCTCTGCAGTGATACCGGAGTTCGAAATGGAGGCAGAAAGTAATGAAAGAGGGGAGAAATCCACATCATTTTCAGATTATGTTGTTAGAAATAAGTTATTTACGTTCTTTGCAGTTTATGTATTTTGACCGGATACAGTAAAGAGTTAGACCAGCAACCTCAAATATTTTTGTATTGTACATAATGAATTAAAATTTTCAATATTATGTTTAAGAGGGGCTTTAGAAACATTTATAGTATAATACAGAGTTAGGTGTATAAGCTATGGCTTGTGGTTGCTTGGATTTAAATTATCTGATAAACTCACCAAAAATCCAATCATGCTTATCCAAAGTAACGTCAGATTATATATCTGGTAGATGCATTTACATTGTTGTTGTTGTTGTTGTTGTTTTTGTTGTTGTACTTTAATGTTGGAAACTTCCTCGCCATTTAGACACTGGCTGCTTTCATTGGACGCCTGGTAGAGTGATAAGTTTTAAATACTATTTTCAGAAATTCAGTGGACAGGGAAAGTCACATAACACTACAACACTGTGCAAAATCAAGCAGTAAACTTGTTGAATTATGTAAATATATTGGGCCAATTGCAGAAACGGTATTTAGACCATGTATGCGGTTAAACAATGCCTAAGTATGGCTGCCGCATTGCAGAGACGTTATTTATCACTTGGACACAAAGGCAAATAAATAAATAAAACCGATGTTCAACCTGTCATATGTTTAAACACTGCCGAGAGCACTGTTTAACCTCAAATGAGAGGAGTGACTCACAATCAGAGGTTATGTACCATGAAATATGTAATTTTTGGCTACAGTCATGAACAAAGGGAGTAATGTAGTCAAGTAAATATAAATTAAAATCAGATGACCTCGTATTCCAATCATTTGTACTTCTGAGTATGTAGTTAAAGTATCCGTAATTTATATTTCGCTCCCTCGATCTTTCAGTGTTTATGAGCGGTTAGCTAATAATAATAAAGTTCATATATCCCAGTAATTGCAGTTCAAGTCCCTGAAGTAGTAGGAGTAGTTTTGATAGAAATATTTGAGAAATTATTGTAGACAACCTAGTATTTTTCAGTAGGCGTAATTAAGGACACTTTTATTCTCCGTCCCGTGGAGTAGGGAAAATAGTAGTAATCCACCAGCTGTAATAATTACATAACCACATTTCAGTAGAATTGTAGTGAAGATAAGGTATAATATATTAGATAGTATCTAGCCAGTTATATTCGTGTTTTTCTTCGTGTACGGCAATCCTTTCGCTACTTAAGCATTTAAATAAACTCAGTGTAGTGTACCAGTAGTGTAGATACATTGTAGTATAGATACAATACATTTAGATAGTGCCGTATCTTGCCTGCTTTATTCATCTTTCGTGTGTATTAGACCGTAATACTAATAATAATTTGTCTTAAGCATTTAGCTTCGTTGGTAATTTTTGAGTACAGTAGTTCTTGCAAATTTCATTTCTGTTTGTGCTTAGTAGTGACATACGGTACCGGTATTGTAATTAGGATACGTTTGAAAGTAGTTTAAAAATTACTGTGGTGTACTGTACAGTAGTATACAAGTAATATCCTATGAGAATTTAGTGTGCTTATTTTATTATTGTAAAATATTTGTGTAGTACTGGTGTAGTAGAGGTATCCGTAGAAACTCGTACGAAAATACTGTTGTTGTAATTAGGATAGGCTTAATGGCAGTTTGGAATTGTGTAGTTCTTGTGTATTACTTTCGATATTCAGTAATTAACAGCAGTTTTTATCCTGTTAGGGGTTGTAGGATAAAAAATAGAGCACGACTAAGTAGTATTGTAGTGTAGTCGTATATTAATTACCTTATTGTGTGATCTTTGAGTACTATCCCAGACAATATATCCCTCCGTTCATTTATTTTTTGCAAATAAGTTATTTTATTTTTAATTTCATTTTTTCCGTAAAGAATGGCTAAGGAGCGCGAGTGTACGAACTGTGGGTGTGGCGAGGCATTGAGGGGTATGAGGGAGTAGTTGGAAAGTTTGAGGGAGATAATTAGGATTCTCACAGAAGACAGGAAGGAAGATAGGACTCCCTCAAACAACGTACAGGCTACAGTAGGGGTACAAGAGGGAGGGGAAGAAAAGGGGGGAGTTGTAGAAGACAGGTGGTCTAATGTTCTAAGGGGAAGGAGATTGCAGGCTAAGGGCTCTATTCAGGATCAGAATTCAGGACAGGTGTCTGTGCGAAATCGGTACGAGTCACTCCAGGTAGAACAACAGAGGGAAGATGAGGGACAGGGAACTGTTGGTGAGATGTTGGTGGAAGTAGGAGGAAGGGAAAAGGTAGGAAAGGGAAATGTAGAGTAGAGGATAGGAAAAGACAGGTGGAACAGGGTCATGGGAAGGAGAAAAGGGAGGAGGAAGTAGCTTCTGCAGCTATCAGGAAAGACAGGGCTGACCAGGAAGGGTCGGGATCAAATGAGGTGGGTAGGGTTGAGGCTCTGGTCATGGGGGATTCCATCGTTACACATGTGGGGAAAGTGTGTGGAGGAAAGGGAACCAGGGTAGAGTGTTATCCAAGAATTAGGTTAAGGCAGATGTTGAGGAAAGAAGAAGAAGAGAGAAAGGAGGGGAAGGAGACAGTGGTAGTGTTTCACGTTGGTACCGACAACGTAAGGCAAGCTGATATAAGTACCATCATAGTTGGAGATGTGTGTGATCTGGTAAATGCAGCAGGGGTGAAGTTTAAGAAAGCGGAGATTGTTATTAGTGGAATACTGTGTAGGAGGGATACTGACTGGAGGGTGATTGGGGATATAATTGAGACTATGGAGTGGGTATGTGGGAAACTGGGAGTGAAATTTCTAGATCCTAATGGGTGGGTAGGAGATAGGGATCTACGCTCAGATGGCCTTCATTTAAACCGCAGTGATACGTGTAAGTTATGAAATTTGTTTGGAAGGGTAATAGGGAGGTACATTCAGGGAAACGGGATGGTCTGGGGAGCGGTGATAAGGGAACAGGGAACTGGGAATCAAGTAGGGATGACATAAAATTGTTAGTGTTGAACTGTAGAAGTATTGTAAAGAAAGGAATAGAATTAATTTAATAGATATATATTTACCAGATATTGTAATAGGAGTTGAATCATGGCTGAGAAATGATATAATGGATGCAGAAATTTTCTCACCGCACTGGAGTGTGTATCGTAGAGATAGGATAGGAATGGTGGGAGGGGGAGTGTTCATTCTGGTGAAAGAAGAATTTGTAAGCTACGAAAAAGTTAAAGATGAGGCACATGAAATTCTAGGTGTAAGGCTCATTTCTAAAGATAATAGGCAACTTGATATATTTGGAGTGTACAGATCGGGAAAGGGTAGCACTGACGTGGATTCGGAATTATTTGATAGGATAGTCAGCTATGTGGGAAACGACATGGAAAGAAATGTGATTGTAGCGGGAGATCTGAATTTGCCAGATGTCAATTGGGAATCAAATGCGAACGACAGGAAGCATGACCAACAAATGGCAAATAAGTTAATATGGGAAGGACAGCTGTTTCAGAACGTGATGGAACCAACCAGAGGGAAAAATATCCTGGATGTCGTGCAGATAAAACCAGATGAGCTCTATAGGGAAACTGAAGTAATAGATGGTATTAGTGATCATGAAGCTGTTTTTGTGATAGTTAAAAATAAATGCAATAGAAAGGAAGGTCTTAAAAGTAGGACTATTAGGCAGTACCATATGGCTGATAAAGCAGGCATGAGGCAGTTTCTAGAAACTAACTATGATCGGTGGAAAACGGTAAATAAAGATGTAAATAGACTCTGGGATGGGTTTAAAGACATAGTTGAGGAATGCGAAAGCAGGTTTGTACCTTCAAGGGTGGTAAGGAATGGTAAAGACCCACCTTATTATAATAGAGAAATAAAGAGACTAAGAAGGAGGTGCAGACTGGAAAGAAATAGTTAGAAATGGCTGTGGAAGTAAGGAGAAATTGAAGGAACTTACTAGAAAATTGAATCTAGCAAAGAAGGCAGCTAAGGATAACATGATGGCAAGCATAATTGGCAGTCATACAAATTTTAGTGAAAAATGGAAGGGTATGTATAGGTATTTTAAGGCAAAAACAGGTTCCAAGAAGGACATTCCAGGAATAATTAATGAACAGGAGGAGTGTGTATGTGAGGATCTTCAAAAGGCGGAAGTATTCAGTCAGCAGTATGTAAAGATTGTTGGTTACAAGGATAATGTCGAGATAGAGGAGGAGACTAAGGCCAAAGAAGTAATAAAATTTACATATGATAACAATGACATTTACAGTAAGATACAAAATTTGAAAACTAGAAAAGCGGCTGAAATTGATCAGATTTCTGGGGATATACTAAAGACAATGGGTTGGGATATAGTACCATATCTGAAGTACTTAATCGATTATTGTTTGGTCGGAGGAGCTATACCAGATGAATGGAGAGTTGCTATTGTAGCCCCTGTGTATAAAGGAAAGGATGATAGACATAAAGCTGAAAATTACAGGCCAGTAAGTTTGAAATGCGATGTATGTAAGCTTTGGGAAGGCATTCTTTCTGATTATATTAGACATGTTTGTGAAATTAATAACTGGTTCGATAGAAGGTAGTTCGGTTTTAGGAAAGGTTATTCCACTGAAGCTCAACTTGTAGGATTCTAGCAAGATATAGCAGATATCTTGGATTCTGGAGGTCAAATGGACTGTATCGCGATTGACCTGTCTATAGCATTTGATAGGGTGGATCATGGGAGACTACTGGCAAAAATGAGTGCAATTGGACTAGACAAGAGAGTGACTGAATGGGTTGCTATATTTCTAGAAAATAGATCTCAGATAATTGGAGTAGGTGAAGCTTTATCTGACCGTGTAATAATTAAGAGGGGAATTCCTCAAGGCAGTATTATCGGACCTTTATATTTTCTTGTATAGATAAATGATATATGTAAAGGAGTGGAATCGAAGGTAAGGCTTTTTGCGAATGATATTATTCTCTATAGAGTGATGAATAAGTTACAAGATTGTGAGCAACTGCAACGTGACCTCAAAAATGTTGTGAGATGGTCAGCAGGCAATGATATGTTGATAAACGGGGTTAAAAGTCAGGTTGTGAGTTTCACAAATAGGAAAAGTCCTCTCAGTTTTAATTACTGCGTTGATGGGGTGAAAGTTCCTTTTGGGGATCATTGTAGGTATCTGTGTGTTAATATACGGAAAGATTTTCATTGGGGTAATCACATAAATGGGATTGTAAATAAAGGGTACAGATCTCTGCACATGGTTATGAGGGTGTTCAGGGGTTGTAGTAAGGATGTAAAGGAGAGTGCATATAAGTCTCTGGTAAGACCCCAACTAGAGTATGGTTCCAGTGTATGGGACCCTCACCAGGATTACCTGATACAAGAACTGGAAAAAATCCAAAGAAAAGCAGCTCGATTTGTTGTGGGTGATTTCCGACAAAAGAGTAGCGTTACAAAAATGTTGCAAAGTTTGGGTTGGGAAGAATTGAGAGAAAGAAGAGGAGCTGCTCGACTAAGTGGTATGTAATACCAATATAATGGTCCGTTATTGGACATTATAAATTATCCAGCTAACTCATTCTTGGTTGCCTGCGTTTCGCCCTCGTGTGCTAAGTTAGGCTTGTCAGTTGGGGCTTAGCACACCACCCAAGACGCAAGGCTAGTGCATACCGTGGAGGCCACTGCATAGGCTATTTGAAGCCACCAGCAGTGCCAATGCACTATGAGAGCTACGTATGCCACGGTATGCACTAGCCTTGCATCTTGGGTGGTGTGCTAAGCCCCAACTGACGAGCCTAACTTAGCACACGAGGGCGAAACGCAGGCAACCAAGAATGAGTTAGCTGGATAATTTATAATGTCCAATAACGGACCATTATATTGGTATTATAAATTTACTCATTCAGGACAAATATTTTAGGTTCCCTATGGGAATCAACATCTACATCATAAGTGGTATGTTCCGAGCTGTCAGCGGAGAGATGGCGTGGAATGACATCAGTAGACGAATAAGTTTTGAGTGGTGTTGATAAAAGTAGGAAAGATCACAATATGAAGATAAAGTTGGAATTCAAGAGGACAAACTGGGGCAAATATTCATTTATAGGAAGGGGAGTTAGGGATTGGAATAACTTACCAAGGGAGATGTTCAATAAATTTCCAATTCCTTTGAAATCGTTTAGGAAAAGGCTAGGAAAGCAACAGATAGGGAATCTGCCACCTGGGCGACTGCCCTAAATGCAGATCAGTATTCATTCATTCATTCATTCTATTCCAGGAAGAAAGGTTAGTCCGACGGCCTCTCTGTGGGTCGCCTGCTGCTTAATCGCAGCAATTTGTTTGACATGTACAGGGAGATAGATCTTAAAATAAGGTTTCTTTTTTCGAGAGGCTTGTTTCTTGAAATTGACAAAGGGACAGTCCGGTAACTGTCAATTTGAATACAATTCTTGGAAACTGATATATTTTATTATATACCTGGGGTAATTTCTATGGAATTATATTACTTCGACTACATACATGTCAGTTACGTGTCCCGATCGTCAGAGGGCTGTCACATACATCAACCAGGAGGGATTCACTTATATTCAGGGGTTGAAAAATACCGGGCGCCCAGTCGCCATGGCGCCTGGAAATTTTTACCTGGTGCCTGAATTTTCAAATTCGGTTTTGAAAATTTATTTGTTGAAATCCGGAGTTCCCTTACATGTACGTTCCCATCACTTTACAAAGTAACAAGGCGTGTGGTGTTTCACGTTGTTTTCTGTAGCTCATATATTCTAATATGTGCAATAAACATTTTCTGTGCTTTTGGCAGTCTTGAATTCTGTAATTGCTCTTCGTACCTTGGAACTGGACGTTTCAGTTCTGCGCGGGAGCTGCCTAGTGGTCATGGGAGATATCGGTGTAACTCGTCCAACAAGTATCCTTACATGTGGACATATCGTAACACATCGAGTTCCATTACAGATGATCAGCTATCGGTAGCCGAGTACGAAGATCAGACCAGAGTTGTGGAGAAATGCAGAGAACTACTAAGAAATAATTCCACAAACACTACATTACCGCCATCTTCCCGTGACTAGCCATTCCTCGACTATTGCCGCCTAAGCAGTGCTGATAAATTCCCGTGGAATTCATTCTTTGCATTTAGAACATACGGAATGACGTGTTTATCAATTCTTGTATTTTCACCGAACAATATTTATACTTTTAATTTAATTACAGCATCTTGGTATTGAACGGTTTGCACTTTATAAATACGGTTGTGTTTATTCCTATGCGTTTACGAAAAATTTGCAACGTAGCATCAGACTTCGAAGCCCGCGAACTCGGAAGCCATTTAACGCTGGTGTATTTTACGTTTCTGTGCTATACTTGAGAAAATCGGCAAAATGAAACGAACAAAACCGCACAAATTGACTGATGCGAGTAACAGTGTCTTCTTTCAGATTTCTTCGTAAATAGGGCCCGTAAATGTAACACAAAGTGATACAAAAGGGCGTGAATGTGAGAAAACACTTGATGGAAGTGCCGACTGTAGAGTTCAGGACGACAATGACCAGCGTGAAATTTATGGTGTTCAAGACAATGATAGGTCAAACATCAAAAATACGTCGAAATTTCAATTTTCAGGCAAACGGAAATATCGGCACTTTCAGCGAAGTGCGTAAAGGAAATGAATGCTAATGTTACAGCATATGAACGCATTGTTCATGGCATCTTATGATATTGCAAAAAATAACAGACCTTACACTGATATTGAAGGTTTGGTTACATTGTTAAGCAAGCTGAATGTTACTGATTCAGAGAAGTATGAGAATGATACACAATGCAGAGAATCGTAGCTTGAATGACTACCGTGGCTGTGCTATGAAGAAGGAATTTCGAAGTGTAAATTATGCAGTAACTTTCGTAGTATTGCCGACAAACATTCTAAAGGTGTATCCGGATTTTCAGGACCATTTAAACTGGAAATGTTTAAAACAAACGAAAAATTCTATCCTCACTCGAAGTGTTAGGAGGCTGAAAAAATGGCGTAACAGCCCCAAAGTGCCTTGGCCTACCAAGCGACCGCTGCTCAGCCCGCAGGCCTGCAGATTATGAGGTGTCGTGCGGTCAGCACGACGAATCCTCTCGGCCGTTATCCTTGGTTTTCTTGACCGGGGCCGCCATCTCACCGTCAGATAGCTCATCAACTGTAATCATGTAGAATCATGTAGGCTGAGTGGACCTCGAACCAGCCCTTAGATCCAGGTCAAAATCCGTAACCTGGCCGGAAATCGAACCCGGGGCCTCCGGGTAAGAGGCAGGCACGCTACCACTACACCGCGGGGCCGGCAGGAGGCTGAAAGTTTCATGAAAAATCCTGAATGTGCACTTTTAGCGAGGTCCGTCAAGAAAATGAATGCTAAAAAAAAAAACAGACCCTACAGTGATTTTGAAGGTTTGTTTGTATTGTTAAGCAAGTTGAATGTTACTGGTGGGAAATCAAACAGGCAGATGTAGTCACCTTGAAGGTGACTGGTGATTATTTGTGTTAGTATATCTTAAAATATAAATTTACATTCTTATATGAAATAAGACTATACTACTTAAGGTCACATTTCAAAAATAATACGTAGCTTTATCCTAGTCTAACCTGTTTTTGTTTTGTTTTTTTTTTTGCTAGGGGCTTTACGTCGCACCGACACAGATAGGTCTTATGGCGACGATAGTCTAACCTGTTGTGTTCATAATGTATATTTGTGAAAAATGTGCTGGCTCCTGATGAAAAGGGGCTGGCTACTGAATTATTTCTATTTTCTTCTACCCCTGCTTATATTTATTGCCAAGTAAACACACATAATAGTGAAAACTAAAGAGTGGGTTGTATAGGTTTTTTTAATATATATATATATATATTCGTATAAGTTTTTGGCAACTATCAGATAGGAAAAGGCAAGTGATGATTATTATCTTTTAAAGAGGACTGGGGAAGAAGAGCCGTGGCCATAACAGCCCTAGTATTTGTCTGTTGTAAAAAAAAATAGGGAAACTACGGAAAACAATCTTCAGGGCTGCCGATGATGCATTTCGAACCTACGATCTCCAGAATGCAAGGTACATCTATATGGCCCGTACAACACACTCGGTTACCGTACACATTACTGTTGCTTCATCTTCCCTTCGTCGAAGCTACCGTATTTATGAGTAGATTACACTCACTGTAACAACGCTATAATCAAAGCTATCCCCGTATGGTGACGTGTCACTTTAGAGTCGATAATATTGAAAATGAAAAATGAAAATGAAAGCGATATACGTATCTGTGAGCAAGTCATGCTTATACTTAGCCATATTTGAGTAATGTGTAGGAAGACAAACAGCTGACTGGCGTTCGGTGCGCACACCGACGAATTTCATTGGTTTCGACAAGCAAAGAGTTGCATTCAAGATACTTCTATCTCCATTTTCAAACCAATATTAAAAATTTAAGCGATGTCTAGTTAAACATCGACTGAACATTGTTTATGCAATGAAAGATCGTGCTTGTTTTAGACGTTGTTTAGGTAGATGTTGTCTAAGGCTTAAAACTAGTCATCGTTTCTGCAATCGGCCCATTACATTTTGCTAAATGAATAACAGGAATTTTACTTTCTTAATGGAAATACTGCCATTCTCACCCAAAGAATTGTAAATTGTAGCTTGTATGCTTAAACCCTGTGTCTTTATAAATTGTAACATGGCAGTTATAACTTGTCAGTTTTCTTTATATGTATAAATATAAGAAAATAAAACTGTCTGTTCGTATCGAGCACAGTATAGATCAAACTGGAATATGTTGAAAAGGTCAGTTTTCTTGTGATTATAGCATTGTATATTTTCTTTATATTTAAAACTCTATTGGAATAAACATTTCATTGAATAGTGGAGGAGAGCTTCATAGTCACAATTGAACGACACTGCTTCACTTCCCTGACAAGTGTATTCGCTCTCCCACTTCACTGTCATGTACGCGTGCTACGTAAGCTGCCCACTTTTACTTCAGGCCAACCTGGACGCACTGGGATAGCCTTAGTGGGCGCCCAGCTGAGCAGCTCTGTTAAAGAAGCTAGTTGACTAATGTATTTTTCTACAGCGTCAAAATACTGCGTTTGTATTCTTCCAATATTTTCGAGAACTATCCGTCAGGGCCTCATTTTGCGTTCTAAGTCCCTGTACTGGTGCCTGCTGACTGGAGATTCTGTTTCACATTGTTACACACAACACTGGTCTTCTGCTTTCACTAAGGCTTTTGCTTCATACTGAATTTTATGCATTAAGTAATGCTCGAATACACTCAAATATGATCGCTACACACTTGCTCGCTACATCAATTCTTAAAGCACTATTTCTTCTTGACACTGGAATACACTTCTCTTTTAATTTAGGTACAATTTTCTACACCTTTCCCTCTTGGACGTCGTGGGGTCAAGGCTTGCTAGTTTTCATTCGTTCCATAATAAGGGATGGAAGGGCGTATTATGACTCGCTGTCATGACAGTCTTGCATCAATAGAATTTCCAAGGTAACTTTTTTTTTTTTTTTGCAAAGTTTTTATCCCTTTGTCTATTCTGAGTCCGAATAGGAAGGGCATATTCACAATATTATGTTCAGGAAAATGGAGTCCCACAAGGATTGGTTCTCCATGTCACTTTGTTCGTGATTGCAATCAACTTTATTGTCGCTGCAGCTGGTTCAGCAGTATACCATCGCTGTATGTAGATGATTTTGCTCTGCATTATAGTTCACCTATGGAAGTCACAGAGCAACAGTTACAGCAAGCTGTTAGGAGAGTGGAGCAGTGGACCTTTGAACATGGCTTTCGGATTTCAATGGCAAAGAACTCTGTTGTTTACTTCTGCTGGAAGTGCACTCGTTACCCCCATCCTGAGCTTTATTTAGTGAGTGTCACTCTTCCCATAGTTGGGCTCCTTTCGAATAGTAAGTTATCATGGGAGCCACACGTGCGTCACGTAAAAGCCAAATGTGCAAAGAAACCGGTGAGTTGGCTGTGCGGTTAGGGCCGCAGAACTGTGAGCTTGCACCAGGGAGAAAATGGGTTCGAACCCCACATTTGGCAGCCCTAAAGATGGTTTTCCATGGATTTCAGTTTTCACACCAGGAAAATGCTGGGGCTGTGCCTTAATTAAAGCCACGGCCGCTTCCTTCCCACTCCTAGGGCTTTTCTATCCCATTGTCACCATAAGACCTATCTGTGTCGGTGCGACGTAAAGCAAATAGCAAGAAAGACGACCAAATAAGGTACCTCCGTGGTTAATATGCCGACCTGAAATAATCCTGGATGTGCATGGTGGCCCAAAAAGAACATGGATCCCTCCATATATCGGGGGCTCTTCTTTTCCATTGTTGGGTGGTATCCAGATTCAGTAATTGTTTACACGGATGGTTCGAGGGCAGAAGTAAAAGTAGGCTGTGCATTCATTGTCAATAATAAGAGGTTTTTTTCTCTCTATTGGAAACCTGTAGTGTGTACATAGCAGAGCTCTGTGCTATTCTTGAAGGTCTGCCTTATGCACTGTCCAATGAATGCCAGCACTTTCTGCAGTGTAGAGAGTCCTTGATCTCTGTAAAATCTAAAACTGATGTTCCTATCCAACCCATCATTAATTACAGACCCAGTTCTGTGTATAAAATTTCACAGTTCGTCCAACATTTCCTCAAAAGAAATTACCATTTTTTTAAATGTGGGAATTCCATTAAAAATACTAATGAGTTGGTTGCAAAAGAAAATCATGTTATTATTCAACCAAATTATTCTCTCCATTCCTTCAATATTGTTAACATGTACCCAAACATCCAGATTTCAAAAATATGTCCCATTATTCATAACAATTTAAATAAACACAGTGGCCTGAGCCCACTAGAAATTCAAGAGTTCATCTCTATTCTAAAAGGGGTTTTGAATAACAATTATTTCACATTTGACAATACCATTTATCAGCAAAATGGGTTAGCCATGGGATCGCTGGCATCAGGCATCCTAGCTGAAATCTATCTGGATCATTTAGAACACACCAAAATTAATAATGTTATGTGTCAGTCCCGTGGTAGCTCCTTTAGGTATTTCCAGGAAGGGGCTGGTGACTCAGACAACCTAGAATCTCCCAGCCGGCCTTCCCATGTATTGTTCTCGGCGACCGGCTTACCTGTGAGTTTCTTTGAGATTCAGCGGTATGTTCTGCATCCAGTAACATCGTGATGAGCCCCGGAAAGTCAGTCAGTGTTGGACTACATGTGGCAGTCAGTGTTAGAGTGAGCGACAGTTGGGCTCCGAGGTGGGACCAGTGTGACGCTCAGTGAGTTGGGGTTCGGTGGCTGGGCTGAGGGTGACGGAGGTGTTGGTTCACAACTAAGTATTGGTTGTGTTGGTGTTGACTGTCGCTAGTGTCTCACTGAGGTCTGAACCAGGAGTTGTTGTTGTTGTTGTTGTTGTGTCGGAGAGACCAGTGTGTGTGAAACTGGAGGCGACAGAACGAAAGACTGTGTACTGCCTTAGGAGTACTGTGTGTGTGTGTTTTTTGAGGACCGCTGTGAATCAGCGATTGAAGCAGTTATCGTGGATGTGAGGATAATTGGACATGGGTTAATATTTGCTGTCGTGAATATTGCCCTGCTGTTGGATACTGTTGAGCTGTTGCTGATTGTCATTCACTTCTTGTGATTGTGTGAAGTACCGGACTATCATTGAAGTTCGAACCAATAAACAGTCGTCGTGTGTTGTATAGCCACTGATACTGTGTTCAAATTCAGCTACCTATGCACAGCCGCTGTATGAGTTGATTGACTGGACTTGGGGAACTGAAAATGAGGCTTGAGCGTCTGCAGGTAGATGGGCGGGCTAGACCTCCTACTGTGTGTACAGTATAGAGATTTGTAAATAGACTGGTAATTAGTGTGTGGTCATTCATAACTGGTTAGAGAGAGAGAGAGAGTGTGTGTGTGTGTGTGTGTGTGTGTGTGTGTGTGTGTTTAAGATAAATTAGAGTAGATGGAGTTATATTTGTAACAATAACATCATCATCTTCAGTAATGTTAGATATTTTGGACACGATATGTGGATGACACTCTTGTGATCATGAATGAAAGTGCAACCGATGCCATCACCACTCTATCCAATCTTAATCACATTGACCCACATATCAAGTTTACCTGGAATCAGAGAATGATAAAAAGCTCAATTATTTAGATGTAACAATCAGACAACCTGGTTCATTGAGCTACGAGACTTTTAGAAAACTAGCGCAAACTGCTAACACAGTCTATCAAGATTCCATGCACCCACATGTCCATAAATATGCAGCACACCATAGTATGGTTTGCCTGCTCCCGTTTCATGGTGGATACAGTACTTTTGTATCCATTTCTTGGCACAGACCGGAGTAAAGTGTAGCTTCCACTGAAGTCCCAGTCTCATCCATGGCTGTGACAATATGGAAGCTGCTGGGATATGGGTGGTGCTGAGTAATGACATTCAGAGCACGATTAGTGTATCTGAGTGTTATGAAAGGTGTTGCTCATAAGGTCAGTCGTGCTGCAATAGCACTTTCTGACCCAGTGAGGAAAGCAATGGCAAACTACCTCACTCCTCGTCTCGCCTAGTACGCCTCATTTTGGTGCTGCCATTGGTTTTTGTGGTTTCCTTATAACCGCATAACCTTTGGTGGTGCTATTTGAGGATCCAACCAGCCTCTGGGCTGATGACCTAACAGACAGACAGACAGACAGACAGACAGACAGACAGACAGACAGACAGACAGACAGACCATAGTATGGTAAACTGCAATTTTTGCACCCCACTGTCTAAAAAAAACTTAAAAACGAATTAAACACAATTTGCAGTATAGCTAAATTTAATGGCTACAACAGCTCCTTTATAGAGAAAATCATTAATAAAAATAAACACCAACCTTCAAACCATCTTAGCAAAAGAAGGAATAAACAACAATTTTTTATTTACTTTTACATTTAATAATAAACAAGTCTACC
Source organism: Anabrus simplex (assembly GCF_040414725.1). Lineage (NCBI taxonomy): Eukaryota > Metazoa > Arthropoda > Insecta > Orthoptera > Tettigoniidae > Anabrus > Anabrus simplex. The sequence continues at coordinate 256,266,721 of NC_090266.1, forward strand.
AAATCACCGGGCGAGTTGGCCGTGCGCGTAGAGGCGCGCGGCTGTGAGCTTGCATCCGGGAGATAGTAGGTTCGAATCCCACTATCGGCAGCCCTGAAAATGGTTTTCCGTGGTTTCCCATTTTCACACCAGGCAAATGCTGGCGCTGTACCTTAATTAAGGCCACGGCCGCTTCCTTCCAACTCCTAGGCCTTTCCTATCCCATCGTCGCCATAAGACCTATCTGTGTCGGTGCAACGTAAAGCCCATAGCAAAAAAAAAAAGTCTACCAAATCACAAACATATTTAACCCTTACCCCTCGAATTAAAGTTCTCTGTGTTGCCTCTACTACTCGTATTTTAAATGTACATTTTTATCTTATATGACCTGTATTCATCTTTCACGATTCTGGAGATAGCACTTGCTTTTAAATGATGTAGTTAGGCTATACACATTTACAGCAAGCTATACTGGAGCAAATAAAAGCAATATGTGGAATTTAAGACAAATTATTATTATTATTATTATTATTATTATCGTTATCGCATACCACTTGGTTTCGTTAATAATTTAGTGTACAAATTATCGCTAAAAAGCAATTGAAAAACTCTATTCAGTCTCTGTTTTCATACTTCGCGGTAGTTTGTAGGCTGAAACCACTGTAAACGGCAATTTCTTGAAATCTAAATCTGTTGATAATTGTGCCAGCCGTCAGCATCAGGTACATGTTGGGTTACGGTACACAAACCGACCATCGTCAGTTCACTTTTAGGCATCTTGAAATGCTATTAGATATATTCATTAGGAGCAGAGGTGCAAAAATACTGTGGTTTTGTGTTTTGCGTGACATATACAACATATATATGACTAGAAGAGCACATGGCGATCATGTTTGTTTACTATCGCTCGAGCTTTCATGTGCGAGAGTGGACAACTGACGGCTACACTGCCATCTGAATAATAGATTTTTGACCTACTGTCGAATAGTATCTGGATTCTACAAAGTCCCACGCGGAACCAAAGGATGGCAGTACAGTATATCATCATGTATTTTGTCAGCTAAGAGACGGCAGGCGAGCGGTGGGCGATAAAATGCCATGTCGGGTCTCCCCCGACATGCGACCGGAATGGGAATATCGTAATGTCGGGCCTCACCCGACAGACGAGTGGTAAAGGTTAAAAAGCATGACATCAAAATAGCCTTCAAAACTTGTAACAGAAACAGATATTTAACACAATACCAATTCCAATAATCATAGCAATAAGTTCACCAAGTCAGGTGTTCATAGGCTTGTAATGATTGTAACGCATCTTATGTCGGTCAAAGAGGCAGGACCTTCCATACAAGATACTTAGAGCATGTTAACGCCCTGAAATATAACAGATTTTCGGTCATGGGACAGCACATGGTTGATACTAACCATAAGTTCACTAATATCAACCAAGACATGAAAATTCCCAAAGTTATACAAAAAGGCCCCCTGCTCAATATTACGGAAAATTGTTTTATCCCTCTGGAACAGTTTTTTAATCCTAACTTCAATCCAAATGAAATTTCAGAGGAATCAAATGTTTTATTTGACCTTTTAATTTCTATCTTTAGTAATAATGTCTCAGATAAAAATAATTCTTTCTTTTATAATCTCTTTAAATTCCCCTTTCAGCAGCAGTCTTTCTTTTCGCATCCTTCAAACCCACCTTAGACACTCCTTGTCTCCTTCTCCCCTCCCCACCCTTCTTTACCCCCTCCCCTCCCCTCCTTATCTACTCCTTTGTTTACATTGCCTGCTTCCTACAAGAAGTCAGTGCTTGTTCCGTATCCACTCCTTTGTTTACATGGCCTGCCTGCTTCCTCCAGCAAGTCAGTGCTCGTTCTACATCAGACATTAGAGTTGCGTCTCATAAATAATTTTTCTCCTATTTATTTTCTGTTCTGTATGTTTATTCATTCCTCATTCTGGCTATCATTTTCAGATTTACTTCTTTGCCTGAGGTCCTAAGTCAACTCAAAGACATTCATATTATGACAAGAAGATCATAACCATAATTTTTGTTGTTATATGTATTTTAATGTTATAATTATTCTTGCAACATTCTTTGTCTGTTATACATATTATGTTTTAGGTATCACATAACATGTTTAATTTTTATTTGGCTGAAGATGGCCACCAAGTGGCTGAAACTAGTCCCAAGACTGATGTAATATAATTTACTTCATACCGGTATATTGTATTGAAAAGGTCAATTTATTTCTTATAATTGCACTTCAATACGGAACAAAAATGAAATTAATAGTTTATAACCTATTGATGTACATTTTCCTCAGCACCCTCTGGTGCAGCAGATCGAGGACCTGCTGGGCAAGTGTTGGGGTGGTAGCAGCAGAATCACATTCCTTTGACTCCCAAACCAGATAGGTGCAGCGGGAAATGAGTTAGCGGAGAGGGCTGTCAAGGAGGCGGTCACATTGCCCTTGTTGCCTTACAAGGTTCCAGCGAGTGATATTTTTTTCTCAGCTGAGACATTTGATTATGGCCCATCAGGAGGTGGAGTGGCTGGCAACTCCTCTTCCAGATAAGCTGAGAATGATAAAAGGAACTACGAAGGTATGGAAGACTTCCTTTCAGGTTTCTCAGAGAGAAGCAATGATATAATATCTTCTTTGGATCGGCTATAGCAATTTAATGAAGCGAGAAGCCCCCGCCCACCGGTGTTTACTTGTGGCGGCTAACTTACCATGGTACACATGTTTACGGAGTGCTTAGAACTGGCCAATCTGCACCGTAGTCTAAAATTTCCGAGTACCATCTCCCTCATCCTTCGAGATGACTAACAGTCAGCAGAATTAGTAATCTGTTTTATGAGTGGTAATGGCGTGTTTTAGCGTGTATAAAAATTATGTTTTCATCTGCTTTTAATTTTATTTTATTTTTAACTATATTTTATTCTGTTGGCTCTGTTTGTTTGGTGTATTTTAATGGGTATTTTAATTTGAAGGATATATATAATTGCACTTCTAAACAATGCCTTATTCTATCTTATTCTGTTTTCACTATAATTTTATAACAAAATAAGGCATTGCCGATTAGATCCACTGATATTTTAAATTCATAATCGTTTCTCATCATAATTTGTTTTAAATTCTCATCAGTGGATACATTTTAAAATTTTAATTATCATTGCATTTTATTCCACCTTGTACTGTTAAGAGCCAAATGACCTAGATGTTAGGCACCTTTAAACAACAAGCATCATCATAATTTTTTACATCTAATTAGAAATATGATTTGCTGAATTCTTGAATTGTTCATTTAATAATAGAGGGTGGAAGTTAGTGAGAAAGTAAAATATATATCCTTTATTGATCTATGTTTTGAAATATTTTGTTTTTGTGTGTTTACAGCGATCCCAGTGCTTACCTCCCATTTTCCTATTGGTAGTGGATACTTGTGTGGATGATGAAGAACTTGGTGCACTTAAGGATTCCCTGCAAATGTCCTTGAGTCTTCTGCCTCCAAATGCTCTTATTGGGCTAATCACATTTGGCAAGATGGTGCATGTTCACGAACTAGGCTGTGAGGGTTGTTCGAAGAGCTATGTGTTTCGAGGTACAAAAGACCTTAGTGCTAAACAAATCCAAGAGATGTTGGGAATTGGCAAGTATGGAACAGCTCAACTACAGCAGCAACAGCAGCAACAGGCACCCCGAGGTCCTGGTGGTCAGCCTCTGCCACCTGCTAACAGGTATATTAATTTTGAAGTAAACCGCTAGATAGTATACCAAATCCTTTTAACGTGTTGTGAGATTTTCAAATACTTGCAGACATATATACCATATATTTTCAAATAATCACTGAATATCATGTTTGCTCGTGTAATTAACACACTTTTTTGACGAAAAATACAGGCGAAAACTTCGGATGCGTAAATTATTCAAGGATTTAGGATATTTAAAAATTATTTACAATTCATTTACATTTAAAAAATAAACTATACACAATTAGTTCAACTCATTTGCGGTTATCATCATTTGGTGTAAAATTCTAGTGTGAGATTTTTTCTGAAAAGTCGAATAAGGTACCGGTACATAGGTAAGTTAGACACGTGGGTTTGAAGTACCGACTTTGGAAAATATTCCTCCCATTAAGAGCTGATAATATGACTTCAAGTGAAATAAACTTGAACTAATAAAAGTACAATTCATGCAAGTACATAATGACATACTGGCAAAAACCCCAAACTGTTTGTATTTAATCTTGTATGAGTGACGTGTCTATCCACCCTTTTCCTTGGATACGAATGCGGAAATTTTACTTTAGGCATTGTTTTTCGTTTTAGAACAACATAAGGTGGAAGTTTTCTGCCATCGGCTGTTGCAGCAAGCATTACAATACATCGCTATTTTTTGCTTCCATTAGTGCGTACGATAACACTCGTCCCTTTCTTGTCGATTGTTCGACTTTGTGGTATATGGAAACTGATAGGCGTCTGACCTGCGGTTCCTATTTGGAGAACAAATATTCCTTTATTTTTCACGCTTCTCAATCACAAAGTGATGAAAATCAATTACTTTCTGGTTGAAATCATTCAGCATTTTTCGGCATAATATTGTTCTTCGTCGAAGAGAAACTCCATTTCTCCTCATAAAATTAATCATCCAGCTACGGCTAACCTTCAAATCCGAGACACTGATTCCATGTGCAGCAGCTATTTCTTGTCCTTCGAAATACAGCATTTCGTGAGAACCGGCTTATCCAGCAATGCGTAACTAAATCATATATTTAAGCAGATCCTGCTCTACTTTCAGAAACTTGCCGCATTTGCAAGACTTTTTGGTCGCTTGAAGTGTGCTTCTCTGTTACCACAGTAGCGCAAGTTGCATTTGGACACTGAATACTTGCGGCCCACTGCCATATGCCTGTATGTTTCGGTGTAACTGATCACTGCAAGTTTATATGATGCAGTATTACTCAAATTCTTGCTCACTGTGGACTAACAAACAATCTTGAGATTACAGAAAACTCATGTCCTGTACCCAAAATAATAATAATAATAATAATAATAATAATAATAATAATAATAATAATAATCGTCATCAATTTCCCACTCCTGTCACCCGGGTATGGTTAACAAGCCTCCTCCACTCCTTTCTGTCCTTCCACTTTTCCTGCTCCATTACTTCCGCCACATCCACTCTAGCTTCTCTAATGTCCTTCCGAATCTGATCCATCTACCTTCTTCTCGGTCTTCCAACTGGTCTGTTTCCCTTAACTCCTCTTTCCAATTCCCTTCTTGCTACCCGTTCCTTTCCCATTCTTTTTACATGTCCGAACCATCTCAGTCTTGCTTTCTGTATGTTCCGTACTAACGGTTCGATATTGTTTTTAATATTTTGAATTCTATCTCTTCTTGTCTTTTTAAGCGATATTCTTAAAAATTTCATTTCTACTGCTTGGATCTTGCTATCTTGTCTCTTATTAGTTACCAGCGTTTCTAGTCCGTATGTTACAGCTGGTATGAAATACTGTTTATATAATGCTAATTTTGTTCTCTTGGGTACTTTGTCATCCCATAAAAGCTCTCTGACTTGATGATAAAATGCTGTACCTTTACTTTGTTATTAATTTCTGGGTTGATATCATAACTTCAATTAATAATGCTACCCAGATATGTAAACTGTTGTAAATTCTCTAACCGTTCTCCGTCTATGTTCACTTGGCTTCTCTTTTCCACAGTACATGACTACAGCATACCTGCCAAGTATTCCGGTTTTTCCATAAAATGTACGGATTTTGAATATCCGCGTTTGGTTCCACTTTCTGCAGTTAAGTTGGATTTGTTTGACTTTCGATAGTAGCTGGTAATACGAGATGCAGTGTTCGAAATTCGACATTATCGATTATCAATGTGCTTTTGTCACCTGTTCGACCTCAACTGCTACTTCATTCAATCAGATGTTCCCAAACAAGTAGCAGGCTATGAATTTATATAAAACAACTTTAGTAACTGTGTCGTACTTCGTAGCAGCTGAAAGGCTTTGTTTGTGTGCGTGTGTAACATTGGCGGTAGTTCTGAAACTCGTGTAATTGTGTGACGAATTTCTAAGTGATTTATTATTTTTAATGGTGTTCGTAATGAGTTACTGAGAAACGATATTATCAATCTTTTCGTGAGGCATGTTCTGCTTAATTTCCTTGGTTTATACGATCACGGAAAGTGTTCCTAGTGTAAAGTGAAAACAGATGAGCACTCATCAAGATGTAACTTCGTGTATTTAATTTCAGGGTTGATCATAACATACTCAGTAAAACCTCGATGCATCATTTTTCAGGGGGCAGGGGGAAAATGATGATGGATGTGGGAAAACTATAAGTGCAGGCAACATAAAAATAGGGGGAAAGCAAAATAATAAAATTCGGATACTGTATTGGGACATTTTCGTTATGTAAATATATTATTATTATTATTATTATTATTATTATTATTATTATTATTATTATTATTATTATTATTATTATAAGGACAACAATTATGGCGCGTGGCCTCCGGAGCCGGGTGCATATCTGTCGAGTTGTCGCATAATAGGCGGTCTACGCGCATATTAAAATGCGGCCCTATTTAAGATGAATTCTAATGTTTAATTCGGCAGACAGCCTCGAACCATTGGAATTAACCAAGGAAAGTTATAATCCTCGACCCAATCGAGACCCCTTGAACGAAAGGCTAACACATGCTAACCATTTAGCTCATACTGTACATAACAGTAGCAAAATATTGCTACCATGATGTAGGCCTATGAGGTGAAAATAAAAAGCTTGACTTCTATGCCGTTTTGTTTCACTATTCTTTACACATTTCGTAATAATTGAAAACCTTTAAGTTCAGTTCTCATATTGCAAATTAAATATATACATGGATATTACGGCGATAACCTGTATTTGGGAAATGATTCTGTAGACTCTTTCCGAACGATAGTTAGATACCCAACACGGCGCGGCTCCCGCAGCTCAGCTCAGACGATGTCACAGAGGTTAGAAATTCAACATGGTGCATCTCGAATGATGTCACAGCGGCTTGAGCGAAGCTGCCAACTTAGGAACTAGTTACAAGACTATGCTATGAGAAAAGATTTTTTTTTTTGCTAGTTGCTTTACGTCGCACCGACACAGATAGGTCTTATGGGACAGGGAAGGGCTAGGAGTGGGAAGGAAGTGGCCGTGGCCTTAATAAAGGTACAGCCCCAGCATTTGCCTAGTGAGAAAATGGGAAACCACGGAAAACCAGGGCTGCCGACAGTGGGGTTTGAACCTACTATCTCCCGAATACTGGATACTGGCCGCACTTAAGCGACTGCGGCTATCGAGCTCGGTTGAGAAAAGATTATTGGTCTGGCTTGGTTAGGTCCGGCTTGTAACAAGACTATTGGGCAGAAGGCAGGAAAGCGGTTAACAGGCCTCTAGCATCCCACACACTCCACAAGGTGACGTGATTAATCATCCTGTGAGTAATTAAAACAAATCTGGCGCACTGCGCGATTTTCTCTTTTTTCAACGAAGTTGGCAGCACTAGCCAGCCTATACAAACGCAGAAAATGGTGGCAAATTTGAATTTTACTCTGTCTACGTTTCAATTCTTGTAAATAAAAATACTTCTAGGGGTCAGTTAGTAGATCGAGGAGAAGCGTTGGCACCACGAGGCTAGTAAGGTTGCGCGTGAATTACCTGCGCCCAGCACTCCAGCCTACAAGATCTTTGTTCAAGACTAGCAACTCCGAATTGCTTGTACATTCTCGCAACAGGTTGCCGCTATTATATGCTAAGAGTATTGAGCAATCCCTCTAAATTCAAAAAAATGTTGCGTATATTTTTCTTACGTATGATCGATCAATGCGGGAAAATTGTGACTGAGGACAAATAACTTTTCGACGATCGATGGGATAACACGATAGTTCGAGAAACGATGGATCTGGGGAAATTTAACATTGGTTTATATGGAACATTTTTTTGGACCGAATAAATTCAACGATGAATACGGGAAAACGACAGTTCCGGCAACGATGCATCGAGGTTCTACTGTATTTGACTTGTATTAGTAAAGTTTATAATCCCCCCCACCTTGCCATCCTTTTTCATTATGTCTCAAGACTATTACGCATGCGCGTGTTGTTAAAAAGAATTCGCTTAAGGATCTTCCGGATTTCTCTTTTCGAAAGTTGGCAGGTATGCTACAGTTTTCGTTTTACCAGTTACCATTCCAAACTCCGTCGGATTTTCATTCCGAATGTCCAGTCTCCTTTGTACTTCCTTTTCTCCCTTTCCCCAAATCACCACATCATATGCAAATACCAAAGTATTCACTTCATCACTACTGATACTCTTTTTTTACCGTACCCGAAACACTTGTAAAATATGTTTGTACCAGACTGGAATAGAGTGTCACTAGTCTCTTCTGGACTGATTCTCTGACTGAATTAGTGCAGTGGTATTTTCTATCAACTGATAACAGCACGCTGCCCAGTATTTGGAATGCCCGATTTTGCAATAGGAAGGCTGCTACTTGAGTAGTTGACATCTTTATTTCGAAACACATTCGAAGCTGCATGACGGATGTTCGAAGAAGTGCGTCAAATACGTGAACGTTTCTTTTTCTCCACTTTGGACCCAGAAATATAGGGATGTGTAAATTGTGCAAGGGCATTAATTATGCAAGAATATATGGTATTTTTCAAAATTTGGTTCTGAAAATTTGGGTGTGGATATTAACGTATCCACACAGATGCACACGAGATGCTGTCAGTTGGTACAATTCATTTTATTTACATACTAACGTATCCACACAGATGGACATGAGATGCTGTCAGTTGGTACAATTAATTTTATTCACATATATTCACAAATTAACACACACATAACCTTAATCACAGTATCAAAACACTTCACTTAGAGAATATCAACAAAGCCTCATTATTAAAAACAACTGCCAACACTTCAATATGGAGGTTACAATTTTGAAACACAGTTGAAAACAGATGACTGCGTATTTCAGTATGGAGACTGCAAATATTGCATATCACCCAGGATATATACTTGCTACACCATAATTCTACTAAACAACTAACTTCCAATAACCGACTGTCAGTAACTCTCCAACCAAGAACTAACTTCACCTTCAAGATCGTCTTTTTATGTAGGTGCCTGGCCAGGTTTCTAGAAAGTTACATTACACAATATATCTTCGTGAAAATTCTAGAGTGCATAATACACAGTTTATAATGTACAGAATATTCTCAATTGCTCTCGTGTCTATACCATTCTGGAAGTTATAGTGTGTTTCACCAGTATGGATTACAATTTATGTATGTAGGTAATACATTATAATATTAATTTACAGGTATTTACATTAACGGGACTGATATCAGTGTCTATGTACAACACGTTTCACACACAATACGATCATTCAACTATGTAAATAATAATAATAATAATAATAATAATAATAATGATACTAAATGGATGTACATCACTTCATAGCCATACATACAAGTACTGGTAATAATAATAATAATAATAATAATAATAATAATAATAATAATAATAATTCGAGCTCTATATCTGGATTAGTTACCCATGGGTGAGAAAATATTGTTTTCAAGGTATACCTGTTATCGCACTTGCGTCAATATTATTTACTGTATTTACTCCCATAATGTGCCCCCTCCCCCTCTGTACATGATCTTCCCTAGAATTTTTTTTTGTTAGTAAAGCCAGTAGCAAAAAAAAAAAAAAAAAAAAAAAAAAAAAAAAAAAAAAAAAAAAAGCAGGAATTTTCAGGACATATTTTTCTGAATCTTATTAATCTTGCATTGTGTGTGTTTTTTTTGTTTTTGCATAATTTCCACTATCATCTTTGGTAAGTAATTGACCATCCCATGCACCTAACTAGCCTGTTTCCTGGATTCCAAGCATCTATAAATACCTCTGTGAACGGAAAATCCAAGGCCATTAACCATCCCTTCCAGTTACCTTCTACTCCGTCCTGTCTCTGGGCGGGACAAGAGATAAGGAAACAAGCAGCTGCATTTCACTCTATTATAGCAGCAAAACGAGTGAGTTGTAAAGTGACATGCAAAATGGGACGAAAGAATAGTAATTACATTGCGCGGTTTAAGCTTAGTTGTTTATTTTGCAGAAAATAACAGAATCAAGTGCACAAGAAGAGATTTTGGTGAAGAACCAAAATTATTCACTATTGGCAGGCTCAGAAAGGAGATTTAACAAAAGCTAAATCCAACGTGTCAATTTCATGGCCCAAAGTGCTGAAAATTTCCCGGGGTCAAGAAGTAATTGCTTGGCTATGTAGTGGTACTGAGAAATGACTGCATTGATGTATTGTATGAAATGATGCAGATAAAATCAAGGGATGATGCGAAAAACTTGGCACTACAAGTTTGCAATTGAAGGCGATGGAATGGGGTGTTTGTTTTATGTGACGATGTGGACTTAGTTTGCAAAGATGAGCCACGCTGGCTCAGTGTCTACTGCGTGATTACACGGACAAAGTAATAGAATTTTATATGTTCTTCATCAAAGATAGATGTGAAAATTATTTTCTTCCTTCTCAAATTGATAACACGGGCTAAACTCCTCTTTATTTTGATATGCTGCAAAGTAAGGCAAATCATGCAAAGGGTGCACTCAGCGTATTAATTGAAGCTAAAAATTCTTGGCATATTTTGACATATTTTGTCCACTTATTCATTACAAAAATATACATAAATGGTCCCTCATACACATATTTATATGGATCTAATGTTTTTTGAGTGTGTGTGTTTACCATTTGTATTAAAAGCTGAAGATGAATTTAGCATAGGTCAAAACGTGTCCATCAGACATAACTGTATGGACCATTTAATTTAAGTGGTCTATACATGATAGTAAGATTTTGGGCTTTTGCCTTGTCAGAAAACAAGGCGAAATAGTTTACATTTCGCAGAGAGCTTAGCTCCGTGTCTTCAGATGATGATTTTGTCTGTTCACAAGTATGACATCCCTAATAATGGTTTGAACTTAAGAACGCTTTACCACTGGTCTAGAGTGTGTGGTACTCTCGTTCGTCACTAGATGACTGGCTCACTATCACAGCCTTCCCGAGTGGGAGGTGAGGACACCTTAGGTCCAGTTAAGATGTTTCTTGTTCCATCAAATGTGCATGCGAAGTACAGAAATATGTAAAGATGTAATAATACGTAAAACATGTAAAAATACTAATAATTTCAACAGGGCCACTGGCTGTCAATTATGTAATACATGGTCGTCAGCCATTAAGGATTTACGTAGGTCGTTCTCTTCCCTGTCCTTCCACTGTTACTGTGTTTCGGTGTTTTCCAGATTCATATTCTCAACAGATGGTTCACTCTAGGCTGTGTGTTATGGGTCATACATTCATAACATATATATGCCTGTTGTGGTATTATTATTATTATTTTATTATTATTATTTTATTATTATTATTTTATTATTATTATTATTATTATTATTATTATTATTATTATTATTATTATTATTATTATTATTACTTCTTTTCACTCCCATGTTTTCAACCTTGTTGTAGTACGTCCTCCCTTCCCTGCCATTATCCTCCTCCTCTCCCTATCTGGCTCACATCCATTTTTCTCGCTTTTTCTGCTACACGCTATTCTTACCATCTTCAGCTCTTTCTATTCTTGTATCCTGGTGATCTTTCATTGCACTTTATTTTTTATTTTTGTTTATTTCTTCTACCACGCTTGTCCCCGATTTGTCTGATGCCCATGCTGTTACTTCGCATGCACATACGATTGGACAAGAAACATTATAATTGGAGCTAAGATGGTATCGTCACCTTCCACTCGGAAGGTTGTGCACATTGAGCCAGCCATCTAGTAATGAATGAGAGTACCGATTACTTTAGACCAACAGTAAAGAATTCTTAAATTCAGACCTTCATTATTAGGGAAGTCTTGCTCATGAACAGACTAAATTTTCTTCTGAAGATGTGGAGTAAAGTTCTTTCCAAAATGTAAAGGATTTCACCTTGTTTTTTGATACAGCAAAAGCTTATAATCATATCTACTATTATGGACTGCTAAAACATTAATCTAAGTATGTGGTATATATTTTTGTATTCAGTATGTGGACAATGTAAAGTCTTGCTAAGAATTTTTAACTACATTAAGTCAGTACAGAACCTTTTTAAAGTCTCAGTGAATAAACAATTTGCCGGGCTGAGTGGCTCAGATGGTTAAGGCTCTGGCCTTCTAACCCCAACTTGGCAGGATCAATCCTGGCTCAGTCCGGTGGTATTTGAAGGTGCTCAAATACGACAGCCTCGTGTCGGTAGATTTACTGGCACGTATAAGAACTCCTGCGGGGCTAAATTCTGGCACCTCGGCGTCTCCGAAGACCTTAAAAGTAGTTAGTGGGACGTAAAGCAAATAGCATTAATTATTAATTAATAAACAATTGAAAGATCATCTCCACCGGTTGTATGGTGAATGGATGGTATCTTGTTCCTGCAATCTGACAAAAAGTGGCAGCATTAAGAGACCTGCCATCAAGCAATTGTGTTCTTGAATTCTTCATTCTTCGAATCTGATCATGGAAGACATTGTCACAAAGAGCTTCAGTAAGACAGGGATATGTAACACTATGGATGACTTGGAGGATGATGTCTTGTGGGACTGCACAATGGATACGAACAACTCCACCGATGAAGATTATCTGTCTACCAGTACATCTTCCAACGAAAGCTGTGGAGAGTAAAGGACAGGAACAATGATTTCATTTACGCACTTGCTGAGGTTATTTTGATTTGCGCAGTTTTTATGCCTGAAATTTATTATGCAATGTTTGTCTTGCTAGGGTTTACCGCAAGATTAAGTTCACCTGTATTGCCGCTGCTTTTTAATGTGAATACAGCATGGTGCTTGAAGAAAGGTCTGGCAACTGTTCAGATTTTGTGTTTTTTAAAATTTGCTTTTAAATATTAATTTGATAAATACATGAAGTTGTATACCTCATTTTTAAGTGTTTTTGTAGTTGTCGTGTAATATCCACATATAAGGGGCAGTGAAATGAAAACCGAACATCTGCCATAACACACATTCCGCATCAGAGGTGGCAACACTGTTGTTACATATTGATACTGCCATCGCTGTGGTAGATCTACATAGTGACAAATCACAGGTGCACGCATTTGTTGGGTTATGCCTTTGTTGGTGCACGGACTGGTTTAGTGTGTTCGTCCAGCTGTAGAAATGGAGGGGAAGCAAAGAAGAGCAGAGAAGTGTGGTTTGTTTTCTGGTGGCCGAGCCCGCTGAAGTATGCGGAACTCGTTGCACGACTGCTGTGTTTGGCAAATACTGCATATCCATGATGAATGTGCACGAATGGCATAGGAGATTCCAAGAAGGACGCACGTCACTGCAAGACGGTGCGTGCCCAGGACGGGGCCGGGACTCCTGATGATTGATGGACTTATCCAGGAAAACCAACAAATCACGGAGGAAGAAATTCATGTTCAGGTTGGCATTAGCCATGGTTCTGTGCATGCCATTATCAAAGATCACTTACATTTCCACAAAATTTGCGTGCAGTGGGTTCCGCATCAACTGACGGAGGGATGAAAGTTTGACAGAATGGTGTCATGTCTGAGTCATGTGAAGCGGTGCCAAGAGGGAGAGTGTGCGTTTCTTTCCCGTATCATCACAGGGGACGAAACGCGGTGCCACCATTTCGAGCCCAAGAGCAAACGTCAAAGCCAACAATGGAAACATCGCAGTTCTCCCCGCCAGAGAAATCCAAAGCTGTTCACACAAGTTCCGGTAAAGTCATGGTGACCTTCTTCTTTGACTGCAGGGGCCTTCTGCTTGTCGATTTCTTCGAGTGTAAAACCACAATCAGTGCGCAGAGTTATGTTGAAACTTTGCAGAAATTGCAATGCGCCATAAAGTCAAAATGCCCTGGAATGCTGCTGGGTGGAGTTTTCCTTTTGCATGGTAATGTTCACCCCCGTACCTCCAATATGGCAAAGGCTGCGCTTCAGAAATTTGGTTGGGAAGTACTTCAACATCCTCCTTACAGCCAGATTTTTCACCTTGGGATTTTCACGTTTTTGGCGACCTGAAGAAAGACATTCGTAGACGTCAGTTTCATTTGTGGATCCGTCAGCGACCTACCTCTCTCTACAAAACTGGAATTGATCGTCTGATATCCCAGTGGGATAAATGTATTAACACATTTGGAAATTACTTACGAAGGAAACCATTCCATGGTCACATCGTAGCGGGTGTTTGGTTTTCATTTGACTGCCCCTTGTATTTTCCTCCACCTAGCTCGAAAGCTGCAATCGCTTAAGTGCGGCCAGTATCCAGTATTCGGGAGATAGTGGGTTTGAACCCCACTGTCAGCAGCCTGGAAAATGGTTTTCTGTGGTTTCCCATTTTCACACCAGGCAAATGCTGGGGCTGTACCTTAATTAAGGCCACAGCTGCTTCCTTCCCACTCCCAGGCCTTTCCTGTCCCATCGTCTCCATGAGACCTATCCGTGTTGGTGCGAAGTAAAACAACTTGTAAAAAAATATATATATATATATTTTCCTCCCTCAAGTTTTGTCCTTTTCAGTTTTGAGAAGAAGGCGGGGGGAAATTATGTGACTAAATACAATATGACAAGGTTGTTACAGTGTTCCTGACGTACAGAAATTGGTATTGTACGTACAGAAGTTGGTATTCTTCTGCCCACTCTGTTGACATTTCTGTTTCCAGAAAGTGTGACGCCGGTTTAAATATGAACCTAGCAGCATGTGTTTAGTATGGCTGGTGCGAGTCCTCGTTATAGGTCGTTCTTGGCTAAAGGATAGCTCCAAATTGGGCTGTATGCAGGAAATGTAGCAAATGCTTTTGCTTATACTTGAGTTTTATCTTGAATTAGAAGCATTTGCTACATATGGTATGCAAAAAGCAAATGCTTATGCTAAGAATCTGTGCTCTGTTTGATATAACTTTTGCTTTGTCTTGCTGTGCTGAGCTGGTCTGATCTACGTTTGCTTGGTGTTACTGTGCATTCATAGGTGGATTAGTACAAGTTAGATTAAAAACTTAAGTATTAAGCAGTGTTAAGTATTGTGGAGTATGGATTCCAGTGATAGCGAGCAATCTGTGAATGTAGGGAGTGATAAACAAATGGCGTTTGTCAGGGTATCTGGTAGTAATGAACAAATCTGTTCCCTTAAGTGATAAATGTAAGAATGCGATTTGAGGTAAATTAAGGAAGACTTGGGAGGTTACCAGCAGAAAGCCAAACACTGAAAGCAACTAATGAAAAAAAAGTCAACTTAAAAACCAGTTGTCACGATAGATGCCTAATGGCTGCCCCCCACAATAGTACAGGTTTATATGCCTACCAGCAATGGGGATGATAAGGAAATCAAGAAAGTGTATGAAGAAATAAGACTCCTTGCAGTGTGCAAAAGTTGAAGATTGTGATGGGAGACTGAAATGCACTTGTTAGAGAGGGAGAAGAGGAAAATATTGTAGGAGAATAGGACTGGGGTAAAGGAATAATACAGTAATAAGACATAGAATTTTCCACTAATAATATTCTAATCCTTGCAAACATTTGGTTCAAGAAACATTAGTTATCTGTAGAGATGGAAGATCCCAGGAGATACTAACAGATACCAGATAGATTATATAAATGGTTATGGAGTGATTTTAGAAATCGTTTACTATACCATCAAACTTTACTAGAAGCAGATGTAGGTTCAGATCTCACTTTAGTGGGCATGAAATATAGGCTAAGAAAAAAAAAAAAAAAAGACAAGAAGTGGGAGATGATAAATAGGAAGACACAGAAGTAAGAGTGTTTTAGAGACAAGAACTTACTGAGGATTAAATGTAAAACATAGAATAAGATTAGATATAGGAGAAGCATGCAATGATTTGGGCTGCAACTGAAGAGCTAGAAAGAAAGTTGAATGTTGGCAGAAACCACTGGATAACTCGGGATATATTAGATTTGTTGGATGAGCAAAGGTTGCACAAGAATTCAGCACCTGACAAGGGAAAAGAGAAATTACAGGCGACTAAAGAATGAGGTCGACAGGAGGTGAAACAAGATATGTTCAAAGGGAAATGTAAAGCTATTGAAGATAACATGGGTGTAGGCCAGGTTCATACTGTTTACAGGAAAATTAGAGATTGTTGGAGAAACGAAAATCAGGGATATGAACATCAAGAGCTCAAATCGGAAATCTGTCTTAGGGAAAGAGGATAAAGAACACCTGCAACACCTCTGCATTGCACAGGAACTTGAACAGGTGCTAGAAAGAGAAGATGTAACATAAAAAGAGCTTTACAGTCTCTCGAACACAGTTCAGTATAAATATTACACACCATACTGGTATTAAAAACATTTAAAAATTGAATTAAATTTCACACTGTTAAACAATCTCATGTTTTGTTCTTAAAGGAACATCAGATTGTATCAGGTTACACTCTGTCTCTTAGGTCATCAGCCCAGAGGCTGGTTGGATCATCAAATAGCACCACCCAAGGTTATGCGGTTATAAGGAAACAGCAAAAAACCTATGGTAGCACCAAAATTAGGCATACTAGGCAAGATGAGGAGTGAAGTAGTTTGCCATTGCTTTCCCCACTGGGCCAGAAAGTGATATTGCAGCACAACTGACCCTATGAGCAACACCTTTCATAACACTCAAATGCACTGGCTGTGCTCCGTATGTCATTACTGAGCACCACCCATACTCCAGCAGCTTCCATGGATGAGACTGGGACTTCGGTGGAAGCTACACTTTACTCTGGCCTGTGCGAAGAGATCATTCTTAGAGTTATAAATTGGTTCTTTAAAATTTCAATTGCCACAAAGGGTGATCTCTTAATGGCAGTAGTTTTTCAGACAGGTTTTACTGTATGCAAGTTCTGCTGCTTATAGATGACAAGAACTAAAAAGAACTCTTGCACTACATGCATGTAGTGTATCATCTTCTTTTCCTACCACTTTCCGCACACTTGTGGGGTTGCAGGTGCGAACTGCATCACACATACGTGTATTTGGCCCTGTTTTACGACTGAATGCCCTTCCTGATGCCAACCCTATATGGAGGGATGTAATCACTATTGCGTGTTTTTGTGGTGGTTGGTAGTGTAGTGTAGTGTAGTGTAATGTGTTGTGTTGTGTGAATATGAAGAGGAGTGTGTTGGGACAGACACAAAACACCCAGTCCCCGAGCCAGAAGAATTAATCAGTAGCGATTAAAATCCCCTACCCGGCCGGGAATCAAACTCGGGACCCTCTGAATCGAGGACCAGTATGCTGACCATTCAGCTAACGAGTTGGACATGCATGCATGTAGTGTATAATACATTCAAATGAAAAACAGTACAAACTATGTTCTCCTTTGAAGCAGAGTACATAAACAGTTTACAGCGTAAGTTCTAATTTCTTAGGTTGCATATTTCTTCATAAATTTGTCAGTATGAACCTATGAACTAAGAATGGACAATCAGTGTCGATATTGTAAAGAAAATGCACAGTACTTCGATATAGGACCAGCAAAGTTCAAGTGATCATATTTTACCTATAATAAACTATTTTTCTAGCAATTTTTATGCTGCTGAGTTACGGTTTCTCATCATTGTGTTCTTGTATTATTTTACCAGTCTCCCTGCAAGCTTATACTTATTGTTTTTGTGTTCTGGGACTGGAAATTGATTACTTTTGTGTATTTTATGATCCAGTGCATTATGACAAATATTTGAAATACTACAGTAAAAGCAGTAAATATGTTAATACACAAGGGAAATGAGCTTACCAAGACGAAATTATGAAGATATAAGACAATATCCTTCAGTGAAAGGTAATAATTGACCAACCACAAAATCTATAACACAACCATGAAATTAACCCTCAACTGGTGACGTGGTGTCTGACAGACTCCTTGTAGGAGATACATGTACACCCCTAAGCACACAACCGGATGTGAGACTTTTGGTTTGCAGTACCTTCTTATCTCTCTGTCAACAAACATTTCATCATTAGAGCTTTGCCCTCAGTATTATCGTTCTCTCCTCAGAGTGTAGACAATTTCCCAAGTGGCTTCGTAGACACCACGTCACCAGTTGTGCAACATTTTAATGTGTGGTTTCTTAAGTTGTACGAAGTGAACTCATAGCTTTTTCAGTTTTCTTCATAATTCAACAATGGCGGACCGTGCTGGTCCATCTCGACCTATAAGGCCTGAAGGTCCTGGGTTCGAAGATCAGATAGCACAGTGGTTAGATACAGAATTTAGTGATGTTGAAAATGGTGTGGACAGTGACTTTGCTATTGAAAGTGAACATTGTACTGACTCAGAAGAAGAAGGCACAGGTAGTGAAGGTGAAGATCAAGAATGCACAGAACAGCATTATTACTATGGTAAAAACCGTTTTAAATGGTTCGCTAAAGAACCTACTAGAAATGTGCGCACCCCAAGTCACAACATAATTCGGTTACCTGCGTTACGTGCTCAAGCAAGAATTGGCAATCAAATAGACTCTAAAACTGCCTGGAATTTTATATTTTCCAGGGAGATGGTGCAACTTATAGTTCAATGGACTAATGTCAAAATGCGGAATATGAGACAGAAATACAAACGCATGGATCGTTCCGAAATTGAGGACACTGATGACATAGAAATTGAAGCTCTTTTAGGATTACTTCTCTACACTGCTTCTTTCAAATCAAACAATGAAGATATTTCTGCAATGTTTGCTACGGATGGAACCGGCAGAGAAATTTTTCGCCTCATCATGTCTGGAAAACGGTTTCTTACTCTTCTCCTAGCACTACGATTTGACAATCCTGAAGATAGGACGCAAAGACGTTTGCAAGACCCCACAGCAGCAGTGTCTGAACTTCTAGGATTGCTAATAGAAAATTCACAGAAATCGTACTCACTGGGAGCTAATGTTTGCATAGACGAAATGCTGATCGCTTTCCGTGGACGCTGCGCCATGAAAATGTTCTTGCCGAACAAACCAGACAAATATGGTCTAAAACTCATGTGCATGACCGATGCACGGACAGATTATTTCTACAATGGGTACCTGTACGCTGGCAGGGATACAGATGGAATAGGACTATCAGATGAAGAAAGAAAATTAAGCAAGCCCACACAAGCTGTTCTCCGCCTGTCAAAACCAATCCAAGGGACGAACAGAAATATTACTTTTGATAACTGGTTTACGTCTTTTGAACTTGCCGAGAAGCTAAATTCTGTGAACCTCACTTGTCTGGGAACTATGAAAACAAAAAACAAAAGAGAGATACCTACAGCGTTCTTGCCATCAAAGCACAGAGAAGTTGGTTCATCTCTCTACGGATTTACAAATAGGCTAACACTTCTGTCATTTGTTCCGAAAAAGAACCGAGCCGTCATTTTGTTATCGTCTATGCACCACAATAAGGGTATTTGTACAGAAACAGGAAAAGAGGAAATGATAGGTATGTACAACACTACAAAGGGAGGTGTGGACAGTTTGGATAGAAAATGTGCTAGTTTTTCATCAAGCCGGAGGACAAGAAGGTGGCCCATGGCTGTCTTTTTCAGAATAGTTGACATTGCAGCAGCTAATGCCTATACCTTATTCCAGTCTTACCCCAAAAGTTTGGAAATTACAAAACTGAACTTCTTGAAATCATTAGCAGCTCAGCTGGCACAACGGCATATGGAAAGGAGACTCTCAAATCAAAGAATGCCAAGGGACATAAGAACTGGAATATCACGTATTCTGAAAACGCCAGTAGAAGAAGACCAGGAAGAAAAGCTTGAAAAGAGGAAAGCCTGTCGCATATGTCCATCATCAAAAAGGAGAAGAACAGCATACTCCTGTTTCAAATGCAAGATACCTATATGCTTGCAGTGCAGCAGGAAAATGTGCATAAACTGTGTGGAGGATGATTGAGGACGGAACTAAACCATGCGCTTGTGAGTGACAATGTCAGGGGTACTCCCTATTATTCCTTATTGATGAAGTCAGAAGGGTGTGTGAAGATTGTTAGGCTGTTTCTATTTCATTTACGAAGTTTCACAAGATATGTATGGCATGTATATTGATCACTTCTTAATTTGAACACTTAGGCCACTTTTGCTCCAAAACGTTCAGAAAAGGATAGGCCCTATATGTAGTAAACATTTTCTTGAGATTAGTGAAAACATGCAAACAAATATAATATGTGATTTGAGTGTGTATTGGACGAAAAAGAACTAAAATAAGACAAATTACAAATATTTTTAATATTTCAGAATATTTTGAATGTGCAAAAATTAGTGCATTGCAGGTTTTTCCAGTTTCAGTGAATGTGTGATAAATTTATGTTTTCTCAAATAACTATGCTTCAGTCTGTGTAGGAAAATAGTTTTTGAGCCATTCAGAGGCATATGAAGGACGCTGATGCAATCTAAGTTGAAACCTAGATTTCTTCTTCATAAAGTGACATACACTTGGATTCAGAATTTTTTAAAATTTTGGGTGCAATGGAGTTGGTAATAAAATGTGTTAAACCATTCCTTAAAATATGCCTTTTCAATGTAAAATGAATAAACCTCGCCTTAATGAAATATAATTCCATTAAAAATGCTCAAATTATAGACGTCTCTCAGACACCATGTCACCAGTTATGTTCCTTCCGGAATACGTCACCAGTTGAGGGTTAAGTGAATGTATAATGCAAATTCAGGATGCTCTTTTAAGGTAAACTTCCTTTTAAAGTAATTATAAAAGGTACAGTGAAGAATTCTAAGCCCCAAGGCTTCATTTGAAAAGCAACAGCAAATCCAGCGCTTAAGATAAAACTACGTTAAACATCCCTTCGAATGCCATTTGCAAGAGATACCAGAGTAAGATGTCTTATCCAGCTGGAGTTAATGAACTTTGACTAGCTTTACATTTTGTTTCCATTAACAGTGAAGTGAGAGCAGCCTGTAAATGTAAAAAGAAGGCTTATCAGAAATGGCTCCAAACACGGGCCGAGGCAGACAGGGATTGGTACGTAGATGAAAGGAACAGAGCGAAACAAATAGTTGTTGAATCCAAAAAGAAGTCATGGGAAAATTTTGGTAATAACCTGGAAAGGCTAGGTCAAGCAGCAGGGAAACCTTTCTGGACAGTAATAAAAAATCTTAGAAAGGGTGGGAAAAAGGAAATGAGCAGTGTTTTGAGTAATTCAGGTGAACTCATAATAGACCCCAGGGAATCACTGGAGAGGTGGAGGGAATATTTTGAACATCTTCTCAATGTAAAAGGAAATCATCATGGTGGTGTTGCAAACAGCCAAGCTCATGGGGAGGAGAAAAATGATGTTGGTGAAATTATGCTTGAGGAAGTGGAAAGGATAGTAAATAAACTCCATTGTCATAAGGCAGCAGGAATAGATGAAATTAGACCTGAAATGGTGAAGTATAGTGGGAAGGCAGGGATGAAATGGCTTCATAGACTAGTAAAATTAGCGTGGAGTGTTGGTAAAGTATCTTCAGATTGGACAAAAGCAGTAATTGCACCTATCTACAAGCAAGGAAACAGGAAGGATTGCAACAACTATCGAGGTATCTCATTGATTAGTATACCAGGCAAATTATTCACTGGCATCTTGGAAGGGAGGGTGCGATCAGTCGTTGAGAGGAAGTTGGATGAAAACCAGTGTGGTTTCAGACCACAGAGAGGCTGTCAGGATCAGATTTTCAGTATGCGCCAGGTAATTGAAAAATACTACGAGAGGAATAGGCAGTTGTGTTTATGTTTCGTAGATCTAGAGAAAGCATATGACAGGGTACCGAGGGAAAAGATGTTCGCCATACTGGGGGACTATGGAATTAAAGGTAGATTATTAAAATCAATCAAAGGCATTTATGTTGACAATTGGGCTTCAGTGAGAATTGATGGTAGAATGAGTTCTTGATTCAGGGTACTTACAGGAGTTAGACAAGGCTGTAATCTTTCACCTTTGCTGTTCATAGTTTACATGGATCATCTGCTGAAAGGTATAAAATGGCAGGGAGGGATTCAGTTAGGTGGAAATGTAGTAAGCAGTTTGGCCTATGCTGACGACTTGGTCTTAATGGCAGACTGTGCCGAAAGCCTGCAGTCTAATATCTTGGAACTTGAAAATAGGTATAATGAGTATGGTATGAAAATTAGCCTCTCGAAGACTAAATTGATGTCAGTAGGTACGAAATTCAACAGAATTGAATGTCAGATTGGTGATACAAAGCTAGAACAGGTTGATAATTTCAAGTATTTAGGTTGTGTGTTCTCCCAGGATGGTAATATAGTAAGTGAGATTGAATCAAGGTGTAGTAAAGCTAATGCAGTGAGCTCGCAGTTGCGAACAGCAGTATTCTGTAAGAAGGAAGTCAGCTCCCAGACGAAACTATCTTTACATCGGTCTGTTTTCAGACCAACTTTGCTTTATGGGAGCGAAAGCTGGGTGGACTCAGGATATCTTATTCATAAGTTAGAAGTAACAGACATGAAATTAGCAAGAATGATTGCTGGTACAAACAGGTGGGAACAATGGCAGGAGGGTACTCGAAATAAGGAGATAAAGGCTAATTTAGGAATGAACTCGATGGATGAAGCTGTACGCATAAACCGGCTTCGGTGGTGGGGGTCATGTGAGACGAATGGAGGAGGATAGGTTACCTAGGAGAATAATGGACTCTGTTATGGAGGGTAAGAGAAGTAGAGGTAGACCAAGACGACAATGGTTAGACTCGGTTTCTAACGATTTAAAGATAAGAGGTATAGAACTAAATGAGGCCACAACACAAGTTGCAAATCGAGGATTGTGGCGACGTTTAGTAAATTCTCAGAGGCTTGCAGACTGAACGCTGAAAGGCATAACAGTCTATAATGATGATGTATGTATGTATGTATGTATGTATGTATGTATGTAACAGTAGACTGCAGCATAGGATCTCTCAAAGCCAGCGAGTAAGCAAGCAAGGAGCGAGAAAGAAAGCAATCCTTACCCTTTTGCATGGATCTGAATTTTTCAAATTAATCCAAATTTTTCAAATTTTTCAAATTAATTGCCTTGTTTCAGGTTTTTGCAGCCAGTGCACAAGTGTGATATGAGCCTCACTGATCTGTTGGGAGAGTTGCAAAGGGATCCATGGCCAGTATCTCAGGGGAAACGTTCCTTGAGATCAACAGGTGTAGCCTTATCCATAGCAGTTGGCCTACTAGAGGTAAGTCGTTTTATAGTACATACATCCTTATAGAAGTAGTTGGAATATTGTTAGTAGTACAGAGTTTTTGCCTTTGTCCACATTTGAGTGTTGCTCTCTTTGGAACAAGGCCATAGAAGATGCATAAGTCTGTCAGTGGACAAGTTCTTTAGCATTTCTACTTACAGAACTTTGATTATTAATGAATGATTACAATATTATTTTTATTTCATAATTACGATTGTGAAACATGGACGATAACTAGCTCAGAAAGAAATAGAATAGAAGCTTTTGAAATGTGGCGTTACAGAAAAAGGCTGAAGGTGAGATGGATAGATCGAATCATGAATGAAGAGATACTGAATCGAATTGGTGAGAGGAGATAGATTTGGCTAAATTTGGCCAGAAGAAGAGAGAGCACGATATGGCACATCTTAAGACACAACACAATCATCAATCAATCAATCAATCAATCAATCAATCAATCGATACTGATCTGCATTTAGGCCAGTCACCCAGGTGGCAGATTCCCTATCTGTTGTATTCCTAGCCTTTTCCTAAATGATTTCAAAGAAATTGGAAATTTATTGAACATTTCGCTTGGTAAGTAATTCCAATCCCTAACTCCCCTTCCTATAAATGAATATTTGCCCCAGTTTGTCCACTTGAATTCCAACTTTATCTTCATATTGTGATCTTTCCTACTTTTATAAACGCCACTCAAACTTATTGTCTACTAATGTCATTCCACGCCATCTCTCCGCTGACAGCTCGGAACATGCCACTTATTACAAGTGATGAAAATCATTTTTCGTCCGTATTGAAAGTTTCATAAACTGTATATAGGATAATATTTTTTGTTTATTTCCACCTATTCAATACATTACAAGATGTTGGCATTTACTTTAAAACATTATTCAGATGAGACATGTTTCGCCTCCTACTGTGAGGCATCCTCAGTCATTATCAAAAACCTTATTATTTTACCAGGCATCTGGTTAAAGATATTCAAAAATGTGTTTGATGATTATAAGAGAGGTAAGATTTACGTTTGTTATAAACATGTTCATGAAGTAACTAAAAATCTAATATTTTGATAAAAACATATGTAGTTCTTTGTTGATTAGGACGTCGTATGATTGTACGGCTTAAAGCCGTAGTCATTAATAGATGTCTAATAAATAGTGGAAGGCATATGAAATCAGTTCAATGAGAATATATAATACAGTCAATTGATACATAAAAACTGGTAGATTCATAAGCAATGCTTATTTATAACTTATTATATATAACTTATTTATTACACTATAGAGAATAACATCATCCGCAA
This sequence comes from Anabrus simplex, assembly GCF_040414725.1. NCBI lineage: Eukaryota > Metazoa > Arthropoda > Insecta > Orthoptera > Tettigoniidae > Anabrus > Anabrus simplex. The sequence continues at coordinate 256,291,300 of NC_090266.1, forward strand.
AATGCCTTACCTCTGATTGCACTCCTTTACTCATATCATTTATATATATAAGAAAACATAAAGGTCCGATAACACTGCCTTGAGGAATTCCCCTCTTAATTATTACAGGGTCAGATAAAGCTTCACCTACTCTAATTCTCTGAGATCTATTTTCTAGAAATATAGGAACCCATTCAGTCACTCTTTTGTCTAGTCCAATTGCAGTCATTTTTACCAGTAGTCTCCCATAATCCACCCTATCAAATGCTTTAGACAGATCAATCGCGATACAGTCCATTTGACCTCCTGAATCCAAGATATCTGCTATACCGTATCTTGCTGGAATCCTACAAGTTGAGCTTCAGTGGAATAACCTTTCCTAAAACCGAACTGCCTTCTATCGAACCAGTTATTAATTTCACAAACATGTCTAATATAATCAGAAAGAATGCCTTCCCAAAGCTTAGATACAATGCATGTCAAACTTACTGGCCTGTAATTTTCAGCTTTATGTCTATCACCCTTTCCTTTATACACAGGGACTACTATAGCAACTCTCCATTCATCTGGTATAGCTCCTCCGACCTAACAATAAACAAATAAGTACTTCAGATATGGTACTATATCCCAACCCATTGTCTTCAGTATATCCCCAGAAATCTTATCAATTCCAGCTGCTTTTCTAGTTTAACTTTTGTATCTTATTGTAAATGGACTTGTGCCATTGGTCATTGAGGGAAGTGTAAGCAGTAAGAACGGTAGGGGTAATCCAAGGTATGAATATGAAAAGCAGATTAGAGCAGATGTAGGATGCAGCAGCAGTTACATAGAAATGAAAAGGTTAGCACAAGATAGGGTGGCATGGGGTAAAAAACTGAAGCCTAAAATGATAGTGTACTATAATAGACATATGTCAGACACAGATCGCCAGGACCAAATGATTTCTTACCATCCTTTCACAAGGATAAGAACCAAGGCTTATTTAAAATAAGGAATTCATGTAGTTGAAGTAATACTTTATACAATTACTACATGTCGTATAACAAGTTCTCTGGAAAGAAGGCATCACTCTTGACTTTCGACTGGTGTTAATTTAGGAGTTATTACCAGCGTACTACATGCCACCATCTCGTAGGCTTAGACAACTTGACCTCAAGCAAATTACATGAAGATTTAAAACTTGATCACCCCTTCAAAACACACAACTCGCACCTGTTTTATTGTAGAAGTCAAAGTATGTTAAAAACATCAAGACATTCGATACTTTTATTATTAAACATTTAGGAAACATGGACTTCCTACTGATGTAAGATTTATAAAAACATAATACCATTTAAATGACAAATAAGAAGTTTTTAAAACTTAAAATAATAGTGTTTAACATTGTAATACAGAAATCAAAAGTAAAAGAGAGAGCACACACACACACATCGAGATCAGTGACATCATAATGAACTGTTGAACAATTTTAGACTTACACATTTCTCATCCAAGCACATTTTAACACTACAGTGTATCAATGTAACTTAGAATTAGTCATCCAAAGTTAGAATAAGTAGTGTTCTAGCATTATATGTTATTTTTAAAAAAAGATCAAGGTTCTTCAGCAGCTGAAGATGAACCATACATAGGGTTGAAACTGGTACTGTAATGTAAAAGGTTTTAAGTACCTTATAATAAATAATAGTATTGATTATGTGGAAAGTCCAATCTTGAAACTTGTGATCATTGGTATTACCAATATGGGACATGAAGCTAATAGATAATGATTTGAGAGCAATGCTTCATGCATTTCCACAAAAGAGAGTAATAATTGATTTGAAACAGTGGCATTATCTGCTTGTGTTTGTTGCAGGGCATTATAATGACTGGGTACGTTGTATGGAGATTGTTCACATAGCAATAATAAGATTCAACTACACTGTATTTTTTGTCACAAAAAGTTATTTTTCTCTTGTATAAAGGTTCTGCAATCGATCAAAATATTCTTTCCCTCATTCCACTTCATTAACTGTCATGGCACTTGTACTGCATCAAATGGCACTGAAGGCATAAAGTTCATTAGTAGTATTGCTGACACACCGTGTACGTCATGGTTAGTATGCACATAAATATTATTGAAATAATTCAAATAATAATCTAAAATGAATTAAGGACACAGAAATAAATTCCGTAAAGCAAAAAAGAAAATTATGGTTCTATGGTAATGATTACCAATATCTTAAAAGGCTGCAAACTTATTAACTAAATTTAACAGGAAATCTTCATGCTATATCCCTTTGCGAATTTGGCATGCTATGGAATTTCTCTAAAGTCCGTTCACACCTCGCATGAACTTACTACACAAGTACCATGCATAAATATTCTATTTGGCAGTATTAATATTTCAGTACACAACAATGACATTTTTCACTAACATTGTAATCAATAGCATTGGCACCCCAATAGCCTCGAATAACACCAAACGTAACAACACATAGACTTCATTTATTCCAATCTAACAGAAAATTCCTGACAAGGGAACTGTCCATACTGTCATATTAAACTCAACAATGAAATTTCGCAGAGACCATGAGGAGACCGATAAAATAGTGATGTACAAAAATTTAGCTGCAGGGTTCGAAGCCGTGATACAAAATCCATGTGACAATGCAGCTTACTGGACAACCCTTGCTTCTTGCCGGCTCATGCAGCGCACAGTGGAGTGGAGTTGCAGTTGTGCTGGAGAGAGAGAGCGAACTGGCAGGCCGCCACATGCCAGGGTCACTTCATTTTTACAGAACAAATGTGAAACATAAATGAGGTGCGTTTATCACATGATAAAAACATAAATATTTTTGGCATCATGTACAATGAAAATGCACTTTGAGGCCACATTGTTCTTCAGTTTTCTTTACTTGTTTGAAGGCAGTATGTCGCAGGCACTTCGAACTCATGAGGTCTCTCTGTTGTATAATTGGTTGCGAACCATGAATATTTAACCATGTCCTTGAACCGTGGGGAAGAAAATTGAAAATGAATTAAGGGCTGCATTTTCTGTATGCTGTTCCTCTGATAAACATCAAACTGAAAGTCTTCACAAGTCTTCACAAGTCTTCACAAGTTGGCACAATGTCTGTTAAGTGGTGATACAAAACTATCCACTAGCAGAAGAAAAACTTGTCCAAGGGCTGTATTTTCCCTGTAGTGCTGGGAGGAATCTGGAGAATTTCTATACTGTTACCTGGAGGAATGTCTTCAAGACAGCTCTTATCACTATAAGTAGTCCAGGAATCTAGCAGTAGCAAACACTTCTCTTCTGCAAATGGGAAGAAGGATTCTTGAAACCAATATTTTAATTCCTTTTCCCCCTTTTTCCCTGATTTTGTGGCTGTTACAATTATGTTTCTGGCATGAAACATTTCTTTGGAAACTCTCGAACCAAAAGTTCCAGTTGCCTCCTGTAGTACAATGAATAATTTTTTGTTAAGTTGGGCTCATCAGTTGTTACTTAGCACACCCACCAAGACACATGGCTAGTGCACACCGGGGAGACATATGGGGCAAAACGCTGGCAACCAGGAATGAGCTAGCTGGAAAATAATGTCCAATAACGGACCATTTATATTGGTATTATAAATTTTCTCATTCGGGGCAAATATTTCAGGTTCCCTATGGGAATCAACATCTATTCGACTTAATCTTTTTCGTCTTCTTCTTGCAGATACATATGGGTTACAAATTTCATAATTTTTCTACTTTTCATTCTGTACTTTTTCTTAAAATGACTCAACCAACTAGCACATGCGCTGAAATTAGTTCACCCGATTGAAATTCCTCTTGAAATTTCCAAGGCCCCACAGGTCTTCATCGCATACATTTCCCTTCAGTCTTCTTGCTTCTGTAAAGCGAGAAAAGGATTTTGTATGCATCATTTTCCTGTGCTCAATGGGGCTTACTGATGTAGATTCTAATTGGTTCTTCCACCTTTACAGTTGTCGTTGCGTCACCTTACGACAGCTTTTGCGAACAGTGGTTAATGAAAGCCGCTTCTTACCCCCCATATTTAACCATAAATTTACAGCTTTTCTCTTGTACGCAAGATCTACAGTTTGTTTCACTTTATTCTGTGGACTGGAAGCATAGCTTGAACTAGTAGATTTGCTAGATGACTGTGGTGTCTCTTCACTGGATTGACGGGAATCAGACTCGGGGCTCAAAATTCAGATCCATAACACATCTTGTTCCTGGCATTGGTGTGCTGCCTTCTCTTTCAGATAAAGCAGATGAGGTGTCGCTATCACTTTCACTGTCACTTTTTTTTCTCCAGACACGACTCAGAGACGATGCTGGTACCCATGGGATGATTTTCAATTAGTTCGATCACATGTCGACCCATCTTCCTTTCTTCCGAAGATGTTTTACGGGAAGAAGAGAAACCTTTTTCACAGAAATAACGTAAAGCATACTCTAGAACATTAACTGGATTCATGCCTTGCTATTTCAAAGGAACATGTGTCAACTGGCTAGCGCAGAAAGCTCATGGTAACCCGGTCGCTTCAGCTGGTCACCAGGGCTGTCCATGTCGAGCTATATGCTAATGCGTGCAATTCTATTAGACATTTCCGTTTCGATTTCAGTACCTTACAGATCGAAATGACAGCTGAATTTTTGTACAATGATTTCTTATGGACCTGTCATCCTCTCTACCAGATTCCATTGTCTATTTCGATATGACAGTATGGACAGTTCCCTTTTGAGTTATGACACAGAAATTTTGCTTGCTCTTGTAGCAGCAATTCTTCATCTGACTGTACACATGTAGCCTTCACTGTGAGAAATGTATGTTGCTAGACTACTGGCTTTGGCCCTGGACTTGGCTGTGGATAAAGTAAGAAATGACTTCCTATGTACTAATATAATAATAGTAGTGGTAGTAAATTCTTTGTTACCTTATAAAATGTTTGTTTCTTGAATTTTTTTCTGTATATAGGTTTCTCTTGGCTTGGGACCTGTGTCAAAAGAGTATCCTATCAGGGTAATTGTATATTTGAGTTTGGAGTGAAGTTCAGTTGCATGAGCACTTGTAGCTAGTTGGAAATTGGAATACACAAGTTCTTATAACAACAACATTTATAAATTTGTATACTGAAGTAAACAAATGTTTGCACACTGTGTGACATGTTACCCTTTGATGCTTTTTACAGAAATTACTTTACCAATTTCTGACTACCAGTTTCTGGAGTTCATGGTTTCTAGCATTCACAGTAAATAGAAAATATACCCAAAATATTCTAAGGCCTGTGATGTTACGGTGTTTTACTCAGGGATAAAATTGAGTATGTTTCCTGCTTGCTAAATAATGTAATGTGCTTGCATTTTATGTAATTACATTAGAGGCCATTTCTAATCCATTGTGAACAAATAAGAAAATATTATGAAACACTTACTCCTCTGTTACTCGAAGATGATTTGTTTGGCCAACTATATCAACAAGGTGGGTCTCTTTCAAAGATGAATGATGTCACCGGCTTCTCACCAAGGCAGCTGCGGACCAAATCCTAGTGAATTTGTATGGGATTCTTAAATGAAAAGTCACCTTGTGTGGTTCTTATTCTGTGTAAAATTTTAGGTCCCATTGTAGGGTCAGGATATAACGATCTTGTAAAATTACAAGCTTGCTTCTGTTTTTCTTCTTCAAAGCCATTGTTAAAAATTTTGCCATCTACCGGTAAGCAGCCAATCAAATACTGCAGATACATCGCACCCTTGATGTGAATGACTCCATTGAATGGTTGTGGCATGGACTGTATTTCTCGACAGAACAAGTTTTAATCCAACTGTAGGAGTGCATTCAGGTCCCTGGAAGTTGTGGCTCATCATAGTCAACCCAGCAATAAATGAAGAATAACTACATTTCCCAGATGTGTTCCCAAAAAATTCACACAGCCGGGGAAGGACACTAAAGTCACTATCGTGCTTCATTCTCCTTAACGTAGTGAAGTAGGGCATTTTCCTGTTGGAGGATACCATTGCCATCAGGGAAGAACATTATCACATAAGAGTACACATGATCTCCGAGAAAGGCTTGCCAAGTATCCATTTGTGTTCAAAGACTCGTGTAGTGGTAGTCAAAGATCATTTCAGGAAGATTTTCGCTAGATAAGTACACTGCCATCATCCTGCGTTTGACGCATGGTTGTTTGTGGTTGTTAGGTATTGTAACAGCTGCCATCCATCCACTTTATGTGCTATGAACTACCGAGTAAGTGGCTGTGTGGTTTGGGTCATGTAACTGTCAACTTGCATTCGGGAGATAGTGGACTCGAGCCCTGATCATGGTTTTCTGTGGTTTCCCTTTTTTATACCAGGCAAATGCTGGGGCTGTACCTTAATTATGGCCCGACCACTTCCTTCTCATCGTTGCCATAAGACCTATCTGTGTTGGTGCGATGTAAAGCCAATTGTAACACACAAAAAAAGTGCTGCAAACTGTGATTCATGCGAGAAGGTTAGTTTTTCCGCTCCTCCATTTTCTGTTTACAGTATACTTCTGCAAACTGAAGGCAACATACCTTAGATGTTAGGCCCGTTTAAATAACAAGCATCAAACCTGGTTAACAGTCATCATGTGACTGTTTTGCAGGCCCATATCTAGCAGTGTTTGTTTCGCTGTGATCCCCGGTACTTTTCTGTGTACACTTCATGATGGAGTTTAACTGGTACACAGTGGTGCATTGATTGCTTGTTACTGTTCACTGGAGTCTTCGTTCCTCCCTGACATTGATAACCCATGGTGTACCACAGGATAGGCTCTGAAAGTGCTAGGAGTCCATTTGCAGTACACATTTACTACAAAGGCTCTTGAACATCACAAAATTGTCTGTTTTTGAGATGCTACTACCCTTTGGTTACGTATTATCATGCTCCTCTCAATGTCAATTAAATCACGTCCTTTATCCATGTTGATTAGTTTGCACTCCACTTCAACTGACGTGTGATCACTTGTGCAGTCCCTGAATTTCTTTAGTTCCAGATGAATTGTGGTAATGACATTGTGATTTGACTGTGTATAAGCTCTTATAGCATGTATCAAATCAATTTCTAAGCAAGGTAGATCACACTTAAATATGCATCAGCATTCACCATTAGTCAGTTCAGTTGAAGCATGGAAAAGTGATAAGAAACTTACACTGTATATATTGGACAGCATAGATCATATCACAGTGAAACCGTACGGATGACAGTTTGAGAGAGTACAAATAGCTACCCCTCCTCATTGTTTGGGTCCTTGTTCCAGTGCTGAACAAGTTTCTCTCTACCATCCATGAAGAAGGTTGCTGGTTGAGCTGCTCTTCTTGAGGGTCATGAACTACTTGATCCATGGTGAAGCGCTTTGATCTTCAGAACCTGGTGGAACGTGGTGGAAATGATGCCAAGTGTCCATTATTGCATTCACAGCATGTGGCGTTTTATCATGAAACATAAGCTCACCTTGTGACTGTTTTCCTGGTAGTTTTCTTATGACCCTTCAAAGTTTCTGTAAGCTGTCACAGCAACATAGAGCATTGATTGTAGCATCGACCGGTGGCCACTCCAGCAGCAGAGGTCCATTGACTTTGAAGAGCTGTTCGGAACTTGTGTATGGTCATATGGCGATTGTAGTTCAGCATCATATCTCAGCAGCAGTCTTTCTTGCATCACTAAGGGTACTGTGCAGGTCGTGGGACATCTGCCGTGCATTCACCTCTAACTCGAAACTTTGTACACCACTTGAACGCATTGTTTCAATCAAATGAGAATCCCAGTATGTGACTTGAATACAGCCAAATGTTTCACTTACTAAAGCACTTTCTTTGCATAGGAATTGAATCGTGCCACATTACTCACATGTGAATGTAACCATTATATGACACTGTTGTTCTGTTTCCTACCGAGCCATTGGCTGCACGATTTGAGTTACGTAGTTGTCAGCTTGAGTTAGGGTGTTAGTGAGTTCGAACCCCACTGTCGACAGCCCTGAAGATGGCTTTCCATGATTTCCCATTTTCATACTAAGAGAATGCACCTTAATCCAGGCCACGATCGCTTCCTTCCCACTCCTATCTATTTCCTACACCATAGTCGCCATAAGACCTATCTGTGTTGGTGTGACATAAAGCAGAATTGTGAAATGTAATTATTTCCTCTACTCAGGGGACATGCGTCTCAGACTGACCCATGTTCTGTTGTGTTCCTACAAACACAAGGCCTTGCAGTGTTGCCATCTCTTGGCTGCCCCATAAACTATTTGCAGCTTCCCAGCTGCATCTCTGTTTCAGTTGAACAATGCTTATAGTAATGACGACGAATAGAAATAGCACCGCCGGGCTAAATTGCTCGGACGGTTGAGGCATTGGCCTTCTTACTCCAACTTGGCAGGTTCGATCCTGGCTCAGTCCGGTGGTATTTGAAGGTGCTCAGATATGTCAGCCTCATTTCGGTAGATTTACTGGCACATAAAGGAACTTGTGTGGGACAAAATTCTGACACCTTGGTATCTCCGTAAACCGAAAAACTAGTTAGCAGGACATGAACCCATTGTTATTGTGATTATTATTATTGTTGTTATTATTATTATTATTATTATTATTATTATTATTATTATTATTAGAAAAAACACCTGGTAATGTCACTTGGGAAGACACGTGGTCAATTCTCCATCAGGATGTTGAAAAATTTAGAATTCGGATTTCCCCTTCTGAAGAGGGATATTGCCCTGAGGGTCTCATCCTACACCAAAATGTGGTGTAGAAAAAACATCTGGTAATGTCACTTGGGAAGACACGTGGTCAATTCTCCGTCAGGATGGTGAAAAATTTAGAATTGGGATTTCCCCTTCTGAAGAGGGATATTGCCCTGAGGTTCTCATCCTACACCAAAACGTGGACCAGTTTCATTGCTGGAGGCAAGGGTGACTGGTCAAAGAGCTTACCGTTCTATCACACCCACTGCTTAGGTTACGGTTAGTGAGAGCCTTTATGTTCCATTCCTCTAAGGACCTACTTGGCCTATCAGGAGATTGCTTTCTTGGCTAGAAATAACAATATAAGAAAGTACCAAAATGTTCTGAGAATAGCTGAGGGAGGCATTTGTAGGGACTGTGGGTGTCAGCGAGTTCTCCAAGGAGTATGAGGGAAGAGATAAGTTTGAGGAAGATAATTAGGCTTTTAATGGAGGATCAGAATGAAGGTAGGTCTCCCTTAATGTAGGGGAGGGTCTGGTAGCTGTGGACAGGCAGTAGCCACGGACATTGGTTAGTTTCATACTTCCTCACTAGGGAATGCAGCATGACACTTGTCACTGGCTACTAGGTACCATCTACGTTTGTGACTACTTCGTTTTTTGTGAGTTGACAACCGTACATGCTGCGTACATATGTTGTTTTGGCGCTCAGTACTTGCAGTCGGAACTTACATTTGCAGCTTTATACCAGACTTTCGAGGTAATGTACCCACTTCATACTTATTATTTGAAACACATTTAAAAACACAGCCAACAAATTTTATAATGAGAGTATTTGTAGTTTAGCACATATGAATGAATTTTCCTATGTAAACAATCCGATAACTCCAGACGCCACTTTTGATAGTAGCACTGGACAGTGGTAATGTTATTTTGTTCCAGGTAATTTATGGACTTGTAAAATGCCAAAGTTTAAAGGCAGAAATACTGACAGGGGGACATGGAGTGTGGATGTGGATTCAATGAAGCAAGCTATAGAAAATGTATTAGGGAATACTATGTTATATAGAGAAGCTGCTCAAGTTTTCAGTGTGCCAGAAAGTTCTGTGCATAATAAAATTAAGAAAATAAAAAGCAAATAGTGAACTGAGCAAGTGGCCGTGCAGTTAGGGTCACACAGCTGTGAGCTTGCATTTGGGATATAGTGGGTTCGAACCCCAATGTCGGCAGCCCTGAAGATGTCTTTCTGTGGTTTCCCATTTTCACACCAGGAAAATGCTAGTGGCTGTACCTTAATTAAGGCCACAGCCGCTTCGTTTCCACTCCTAGCCTTTTCCTATCCCATTGTCGCCATAAGACCTATCTGTGTCAGTGCGACATAAAGCAAATTGTAATAAAAAAATAAAAAAGAATAAAGCAAAATAGTCAGCTAAGGATAACATGTCATATATAATTGGTAGTCATAATAATTATTACAGGATCGGAGAATTCTTCACCTACTATAATTCTGACAGCTATGTTTTTTTAGAAGGCAGCTACCAATGCAACCGCTCTTCTCTAATCCAATAGCTCTCACTTTCATCAACAGTTCCCCATGGTCTAGCTTACATCTGCGCACCCCTAACTTCACAGCCAACTCGCCCGGTGTGCTATACTTTATCATCTCACCTAACATCCAACCCCACTTATAGGTCTTGCATTCCATCTAGTAATAATTGCTAAATATGTCCGTCAATTAACATTTTGGATCTTTCCCTTTCTAATCTTGTGACTTGAGAGATGTGATACTCCAGTTCAGTGGTCTCTGAAGTTCAAAGGATGTGGAGAGTAATGCAGAAGACTGCCGCTATGATGAAAATTTCTATCGTATTTATTTTTCTTTCGAGCAACTGAGCTAATTGTTTACAAGGTTTGGGCTATGTTGGTGTTCGCTTGCATTCTAGAGATGGTGGGTTCAAACTGTCGGCAGGCCTCAAGTTGGTACTCTGTGATTTCCCATTTTCACTCTTGGGAGATACTGGGGTTGTCCTGGTCTTTTCCTATCTCATCATCACAAAATAGCAAGGTGATCAAAGAACTGGAATCGCAGATAAGGCATTTTGCAGATGTTACACCGTGTATGTATGTCTACTCCTTAGTCCTGTTTCTTGATATGGGGTCGGGTGTTAGGTGAGATGATGATTTATGACACATTTTTATGGCTGTATGCGCTTCCTGACTTCAACATCAGTACAGGAGCTAATGCAGGTGAAATGAACAATGGGGAATGAAATTGGGTAAAGAGGTGGAGGAAAATTGGATTAGATAAGAGTGGTAGAATGAGTGGGTAATTTTCTAGAAAATAGAATTTGGAGATTCAGAGCAGGTGAGGCATTATATGGTACTGTACCATATGGGGTTAGGGCCAACTAGGACAATGCCTCCACTTCCTGTCTAAAACATCCGACTAAGCTCATATGGGTAGAGAGTGTGTTAAGTTGTCATGGGTAGTAATAAACCCAAAGTTCAAACTTATATCTAAGTATAACGAGAAGAATTATAAAGGTTTGTCGAATGAGAAATACGTATAAGGGGTAAGATTGATTTATTACAAAAAATAACACGATCCAAACTAATCATCAAAACAAAAAAACAAAAAAATAGCCTTAAAACGGCTTTGAAATGAAACTGATTCGCACCAAAATACCATTATAATGTAAATCAAAATAATTACACCACAAGGTAATTCAAAATGTTGAAACAAAATTACAGAATTAATTAATTAAAAACATCATCTCAAATCAAACGTTGTAGATCAAAGTTCTTGTTTACATGGAGTTACGATGCCGAACAAACTCAGTTTACAGAGTCATTGAATTGGGAGGATTGCTTCCGTTAATGGCTAGTACGAGTGATCTAATACGATTGAATGTGCTACATGAATTTATGAAATACGTTTAATTTCTAGTGGCATTCATCTACTGTATATATACAACCATTCTCACTGGAGTAATAAACAAATTATATACACTTAAACAGGTTGGTAAAATATAGCTTATAACTACACTGACTCTACATGTGAATTCTGGTTCACAACACAGATCTAGACAGAACTAGAATAACCTCCAATCATCAAATCAGCATACGGGCTGTTTCCCTATTTAACAACAAGACATCAAAAATTACAACATATCACTCAAGTACACAATCCTGAAAATAAAACAAGTCAAAATATCACACAATATACCCTGAGAAAATAACGGGCTAAGTCGCATTTCATCACGCTGCATTTGAGCGTAGGCCAACGCCCACTGTCGTCTTTCCTCTCCATGCAACCTGCTTGGCGATCAGCTGTAAATATTAAGAAACAAAACTACTCTCCAGACTTGGTTACTGTTTGGAAATTGGTCTCGCACAGAAGCTACTTTTCACTTCACAACTGGGCTAATATTTCTCTGAGCTGATTACTTGTCTTTGATAGCAAACTCATTTATCAACAACTACTCTCGTGGGCTCACATTAACATACACACATTGCAGGCAGGCTAACTTCTTTCTCAATACACACAGTAATCTCTTGGCCTGACAATTCACTCACGGCTTCTTCTACATCTCAATAATATCTCTCCATTTCAAAATACTAGGCCGATTCTAGCCTCCTATATTTTACATAACATTGCCAAACGTGCACTCTGCACGTGCCCATGATTTCACTTATAAATCAGCGTGCATTTCATTCTCATTTAACATGCCTTTCAATAACAGTTCATGGTTCGATTCCCTGCTTGACCTTTTCCCAAAACAGTTTCCAATCTATTTCAAAGATCCTACTTTAAGTTCAACGACATACAGACATACATGCAGCACCATACATCTTACAGCTCCTGAAAATTCATGCAAACCAAGCAGCTTATTTGAATCTAACTTCTGTGAAATTTAAATAAATTTAAGCTCGACGTTGCGATTGCATTACTCTTAATATTGATGATTGCGGCTATCTAACTCTTCTATTAAAGAAAACACAGGAATAACACTAGAATAAAATACATATCATGCACAAATACACACACAAAAATACGAAATCAACCTGCAAATTCCCTCAGTTCCCCAACTATCTAGCTATATAACAATAAAAAAAATAAAGATAGCATGCATCCCAATCCTGTCCATATTTACAGTTACAACAATACAAAATGAAATAACGCCATCTGGCTGAAAATTCTATTAAAAATCCCTAACCTAATCCTCACTAGAATTTAATGTACTTCATAAATCATGCCATCATAATAACCACGTGCCACTTAACTTTGCAGCTCCCATGATGTCGTTAGCAATTTACATGATCGCTCCCACTGCTCCTTACTCCATGGCTAACACACTTTGCACACGTTGATTAATTATTCTTTCTTCTCCTGGTGAAGCCATCCTCTTGAAACACGTTCCTGTAGAACAGCAACACATATGTACAATCAGTTTCTCTTCACCGCTGTACGTGCACGGTGCACAGCATTGACCCACTCCAGGCTGTAAATAAGAAGCCTATGTGAATAAATTAATATGAGCACATTATTAACGGATACGAAACGCACACGATCATTTTCTCTCGCATTCACGACCCGAACGAAAGTAATATACGCAAGCGTCCTTCGCTTTATTACCAGTTTGCGGCAAAATAGTTAAGTTTGCACAGTTACCGCTAGAAATAGTGCCATCCCGCACTTAGCAATTAAACGTAATTGTTTTTAGATAACACACTGTTCACTAGTACAATTTACACGGTTCTTGATCTGTGTGACCAGACACGGACAAACTCTGCCCACGTGGCAGCGGCTCCGCGTGTCGCGTACACAAGGTAGTACCGAAGTAGACTAGCCAACGAAGAGTAGCAAAAAGGAGGACGCTCCACCGAGTGGTGAGCTTAAATATCTTCCAGCCGTCGTTAGCACTAGGGGAATTCCCAGGCGTTTAAACAATCAGCCAATCAGAGTTATTTTCTTGCGTAACGTCTCTATATTTCACTGAAATAATGATTGACCCTACTCATATATACCAAATATTGACTCATTTGAATTTCATAATTTGCTCCCAAATATATATAATACTCAGACCTGTGGAATAGCTACAAATAACGGACTGAACCACGATCTCACAATGAACACAGCACACTCAGAATAAAGTTGGTCATTCTAGATTCATCACTTCGTGCTTCCCTAATTTCTCATTGGCTCAATTCAACTAGTGGTGTAACACTCCCTTACACGTGCGTTCGATGCTGGCTTGCTTTAAAATTTGTAGCTTCTCACGGTCGGTGGAAAATTACTGGCTAGTATCTCACGCCTGACCGTCTCCTTTACTTCCGGTCCCAATTCTAGCTCACTAATCATGTACCATCGACTGCAGTCCACGTTAATTAAATAATTAAATAACGTGGACTGCAGTCCACGTTAATTAAATAATTAAATATGCCAAATGAGCCGTCAGGATACGGCGCAATATGGTCCTGTAACAATTAAGTGGGTTTGGGGGGGTCTTTCAATTAAATATTACTGTGACCAGACAATGGTACTGGTAAACCGGATTAAAAATCGGGTTTTAAGTTCTGCCGAGAGTAAAAGTCCTCTTAGTTTTAATTGATTAATTGATATCCAGTAACTGTATATTTTTAATCCACATTTTTAAGTTTAGTCGCAGCCTATGAATAACAGCTATCGTGGCGTTTGCCTAGAAGTGAAAATGGGGAAACTACAGAAAACCATTCTCAGGGCAGCCGACGGTGGGGTTCGAACCCACTCATTTCCCAAATGCAGAACTTTGCCTCTTACCGGCAGCTTATTAACATGTATGGCCACTCTGCTCAGCATGTACTTGGAATGTATAGAGCAGTAAATAAGTTACAGGATTGTGAGTAGTTGCAAAAAAAGACCTTGACAATGTTGTGAGATGGACAACAGACAATGGTATGATGGTATACGGGATTGTCAGATTTAAGTTTTGCCAAGAGGAAAAGTCCTTTCAGTTTTAATTGATAGACTAACTGATATATAATATACTGTATAGTTTTAATCTACTTAAGTCCAATGTAATATTTCACAAAATTATCTGACAACATTTGGCTGTGAAATGTTTGACATTTGTGGTACAAATGTTTTGAAATTAAAAATGCTATAAACCATGAACTTGATTAATTTCTTGTGTAGTATTTAACATGCATAAACTGGAGACCTATATAGAACACAAGACTCATAAAATTTATTCTGAAATTAAAAATGCTATTAAATGCACATGCTGTATGAATACATATTGTAATATATGCACACAGTTTATACCATAACCAGTTGGAACAATTTCACCTACTGTGGGCTATCAACTGCCAAGCAATATTGAAACACCAGATGGAATAGAAAAATGGTAATATACCATAATTGCCCACGTAGTCAATAAAACTACATACAGTTTTTTAAATTGCAAAAATCCTTACACAATTAGGACATATTTTGGCCTCCTTGGGTGATCTTCAGCTACATTTGATGTTACAAAGACGAAATATACATATTTTCTAAACAATCAGACTGTTATGTCATAATTCTTACATGATAAAAAGCCTCATATGTAGTATAGGTGTGTTGAAATATTCTTTTAAAAAAAAGGTCATGAGAAAAATGAGTCAAAATGTCGAACTGAAAAATAGTATAATGTTAAAATTGGATTAGTAGTGTAACCGTACGTATGTACGATCCCCGAATTTTTAGGTTAGGAAATTTTCGTATATAGTTTGTAATGTTAAAATCATGTAATTTTGTTCATTGAGAATGTAAAAACGTAATATTATAAGAAGAATGTGTAGTTAGGGAATATTGGATATGTGCATCATTATATTTTGTATAAATTTCCGTTTGGGTAAGAGTCTGTAAATATGGTCTAGCCGTAAGGATTGTGCAACCGGGAAAACTGCGACTATATCGGGAAGGGCAGTTGAGGTCTGTTGAATGTGTTGCAACAAGTAGTGATGTGCGCGAGTAACGCTTGGACTCGCGAGAATAGAGTCTGGCGAGTCCAAGCCTCGCCGAGTAACCCGTGCGAAGTACTCGAGTCTCCACTGTGACGTCACGATCCATAACAGCGACCTGTTGCCGAGCAGTCGGAAGAAATGCTCCAATCATTAAGTACTATTACAACAGCTACGTAAATGATGACCATAACATGAAACACGCGAGTGTATCACCGTAACTTATTTGTTTCGAAATACCATTCGTTTAGTTTGTCACACAATGTTCTTCCTTTTCTCCTTCGTCTATATTTAGTTGGGCTCGCTCATTACAGTACCTATGTAGCGTAACGGTTAGTGTTACTAACTCCCATCCTTGGAAGCCTGGGTTCGATTCCCGGTACCGCCAGAAATTTTAGAATGTCCGAAAGGCTGGTATGTGATTGAAATGGTACATGCAGCTCACCTGCAATGGGGGTTTTCCCGAAAGGAGCTGCACCACCTCGGGATGAGGATATGAGTTTGCATATTTGCGTTATATCGCCCAGTAGGTTAGCCTTTGGTAACTTGAGATACGGAGTAAAGATTAGGAACATGATTTAACTATTCATTGTAGGCTTCCTTCCCTCTTCTTGTCTATCCCTCCCAATCTTCCCATCCCCCACCAAGGCCCTTGTTCAACATAGCAGGTGAGGCCGCCTGGGCAAGGTACTGGTCATTCTCCCCAGTTGTATCCCCCGACCCATTGTCTCACGCTCCAGGATACTGCCCTTGAGGCGGTAGAGGTGGGATCCCTGGATGAATCCGAGGGAAAAACCAACCCTGGAGGGTAAGCAGATTAAGAAAGAAAGATAGCAATCTAGCTGTATCCCTATTTCTTCTTCTTCTTCTTCTTCTTAATCTGCTTACCCTCCAGGTTCGGTTTTTCCCTCGGACTCAGCAAGGGATCCCACCTCTACCACCTCAAGGGCAGTGTCCTGGAGCTTCAGACTTTGGGTCGGGGGATACAACTGGGGAGGATGACCAGTACCTCGCCCAGGCGGCCTCACCTGCTGTGCTGAACAGGGGCCTTGGCGGGGGATGGGAAGATTGGAAGGGATAGGCAAGGAAGAGGGAAGGAATCGACCGTGGCCTTAAGTTAGGTACCATCCAGGCATTTGCCTGGAGGAGAAGTGGGGAAACCACGGAAAACCACTTCCAGTATGGCTGAGGTGGGAATCGCACCCACCTCTACTCTGAGTGGACCCCGTTCCAGCCCTCGTACCACTTTTCAAATTTCGTGGCAGTGCAGGGAATCGAACCCGGACCTCCGGGAGTGGCAGCTAATCATGCTAACAACTACACCACAGAGGCTGACCATCCCTATTTCACATTAAAAATATCTTAACATAGTCGCTAGTTACGTAGATTCATCTGAACACACTGCAGACAATTGACAGTGCGAGACGCAAGGTTCGGTAAGGGGCGCAATGTTCACACAATTGTAGAGGTCACATATACCACACACAGCTTTAAAAGCTTTACGGTCAGGTATTCTTTGTATAGTCGCGAGCGTACAATAATGCCCTTTATAATATAAATAGATTAGTCGAAAATGTACGTTTGTCCTGCCTGATCTCTACAATTTCACACTGTGCGCCGGTAAAATGAAATGGCGTACGGCTGTTAGTGCCGGGGGTGTCCGATGACATCTTCGGCTCGCCAGATTCAGGTCTTTCGATTTGACACCGGTAGGCGCCCTGCTCGTCATAATGAGGATGAAATGATGATGAAGACAACACACACACACCCACCCCCCGTGTCGGCAAAATTAACCAATTATGGCTAAAATCCGTGACCCTGCCACGTATCGAACCCGCAACCCCTGTGATCAAAGGCCAGCACGCTAACCATTTAGCCATAGAGCCGGACTGTAGCTCATAAGCACCTGAGTCCACACATTCCTTAGTTTACGTCACAATATGGTTTTGTTGTGTAGGCCTATACATTCATGTAAATACGGCATAATGTACATCAGTTTGTACATTATATCACTGTGCATTATTTGGAAACGGACCCAATACTTGTCCTTGGCCTACCTAAAATATTAAGCATCGTGTTGTTTCCATACACGGCTCGCAGATAACGCTGCCAGCGTCCTCGGCCTCGAGTCCGGACTCGAGTACCTCGAGTTTTACGATCCCAGACTCGAGTCTTCGCGAGTCCATTCGCAGCCCATCACTAGCAACAAGTGGCTTGGAAACACGGGGTACGGCAGGTAGTATAGGCTGAAGAATTGGAGTGGATCAATGTGGATGTACGTGAGTGGACGTTCGATGTCACATCAGACGCACAATAGCCAATACGAGGACTTTGTTTTAAGCGAGGTTGGGTTGACTGAGTGACGCGTGAAGAAGTGCCTGTGAGAACGTTGCTACCAGTAAACTTTCCAGGACGCTGTAACCACGTGTAGCAAGCCTATATAAGCAGGTACGCGTAGGCATCTTTCTATTTCAGCCTATGTGGTTTTTTCCTGACCCTTACTACCCGATTACACCACTATTGACACCCACCACCACATCTGGCCTGGTAACATGCTGAGCATGGGGACAGGCAGATACTCCTGTAGTATCACTTCCCACTCTACCCAGCTATCTCTTTTCTACTTAGAAACTAATAGCATGTCGGAGGCCATGTAGATTGAGTCGATGGTCACGGCGGGGGAGCGGGCTACGGGGGCCCCCCGTAAAAAAAAAAAAAAAAAAAAAAAAAGCGGCAAGTGATTCTAATGCTGATTCTGATTGTGTTTCTGTCTCTGATTCTGTGTGTTTCTCACTTGGACCGGCGCGCGGGAGCTACTTTGCGCATAGTCCTAGGCAATGTTGTATTGTTCTTGAGTATCGTTTTTGGAGTGATCACGCTATATGTCGCTGATGCTAATGAGTTTCTGGTGGCTGTTAGGTCAAAGACGCTACTTCGGTAGTGGATGTGTGTTTGAGCACAGAGCTGATTCTTGGTCGAGGAAATCGTCGACCGAGTATCCACTTTCAGTTACAGAAACCTGAGGCGTTACACCAACCTGTGTGGCACTCGAAAAGAACTCAAGACGTCGATGAAGTGTGTAAATAAGGTTAGGGATGCTCTTCGTAAAAAAGGTTGCATCCGTACGTAGAGAAAGTCGTTGTACTTTTCTCTACCAGATTAGGCTTTTCTTCTGCAACAGTAGAGTGCAGTGCGACTCTTACCTGAAGGTATGATAAATGTAAATAGTGAAAATAATTTTATGGTGGTTTGAAGATGTTTGTAATTTTCCTTTATAAGCGGCAAACACGAGTTGGTCTCGTTAAGTGATTTTTTTAAATTGGTGTTTTTTAGTGGTTTGTAATTTGCCTTGTAAACGGCAAACACGAGTTGGTCTCGCAAAGTTATGTTTCTTTCTTCATGTTGGTGGTTTGTAGATGTTTGTAATTAGACCGTGTAAGCGGCAAACACGAGTTGGTCTCGTCAAATCATTTATTTTTGTATGTGGTTTTTAGTGGTCTGTAAAGTTGCCCTTTGTTAACGGCAAACAGGTGTTGGTCTCATTGAGGTAATTTATACATTTTATGTATTTTGGGAGTAAAGTCATGGAAGGAAACTTGCAGTGAATCTTTTATCAGTAGAGTATGGATGAACCTGGCTTGCTACCCAAATCTAATTTCAGGGGTAAACAGGTAAGGTTATAAAGTAAGTCTGGAGCTTCGTCAGCCTGATGACCGTCACCTTGGGAGAGGGAGTTACTCATTGCTCTACATAGTTATATATTCCTGTAATTGTTTTACAGATGGCGCCCATTGTCCTGGTATTTATACTTATTTCACTCACCATTAATTCATTTCATATCTTCTATAAATTGCAATCATTACAGTAGTCCTTACAACATAAAAATTTTAACATTCTATTATAAAGAGATGAAATGTACATTTTGTTGCTGCGCCTGCAAAAATTGCTATGTGTTAACATTTTTTGAGAAATACTGACTGGATATGGCTCAAGGAGGCTAAAACAAGCCGTAATTATGTAAGGATTTCTGCAATTTAAAAAACTTGTCTATAAATGTAGTTGTATTGACTAGCTGGACAATTACACTATCATTTGTCTATTCCATTGTAAATTATCAATACGGAATTACGATGAAATTTATCGTATGTGAAATATCAGATCTCGTCTCATTTCACTCCATTAGTTCAAAAATATGTGGCATGATTGTTGATTATTTGGGTAGGGTGTGTTTGCTTTGAAGAAAAGTGGTAGAATATAATTTTTTTCCAGTTGAGGTGCATCCCTTTTTATTTTTCTTATTCTGTGAATACTAGTTGCGATGTTCCATCTTCCAGTGACAAGACACGGAACTAAGCCGTGAAATTTTGAATGTAACTCTTTGTTGATAAGAGTCTTTGGCATGGACGGCATGACTTTACTCTGTCATAGTCAGCGATTTGTGATCTAAAATTTAATTGAATTACAGGACAACTTTATGGATATACAGATATATATATATATACACCGGGTGGTCCACCAGCCCCTTGCGATCCAGTTTTATGCATCCCTTCATATTTACTGCAATTCTGAAACACATTGGTCCCTCTCCCTGAACAGGGGTAATATAACGAGATGTGTGTTTACGGGCTAGAAGACAGCAGGAATTGTGATTGCCACTATTAATTCATTATGGGTACCTCGAATGAACCCGTAAAACAGGTACAGATACGCAGAACACATACTTTAAAACAGGAGGTGGACGCACAGACTAGGAGCACAGTACAGTATAGGCTGGGAAGTGGGCGCCGTAGGTGAAATGTCGCAGTAGCTCACATGGCAAGCGGGTGGGGAGATATGTGATAGTGGATAGTGCTCGAGGCAGGAGGTTCAAATCCCACATAAGAATTTTTTTTAACAGCCAGTTGCCTCGGATGTGGTAAGGTTGCATAGTTGATAGCTTCCAAGAACTGATTTGTTATAACATCTCGTTATATTACCCCGGTTTAATTACAGGAGCCTATATATGTATATATAATTTTTTACTGATAATTTACTTAAGTTAATCCTTCAATTTGTAAAATTAAAATCTGTGTATTATTAAATTTCATTTCCATCAGAGATGAATAGGTCTTTCCATGTGTGAGCATATGTCTAAACCAAGGAAGTGTTTCACTGATATATTTACTGCCAGAGCTGAAACCTTAACTACTCCAGAACTTCTAAACTGGTATTAAATCATTGAATATTTAGTATCAATATTGTGGACCAGACTTTCTTCCATCTTTCCAACACTCAGGCATATTATTTAATACCTAAAGTAGGGAAACTGAATTGTTTGGAGATCTGAAGTTCAAATTCCAGCCCTCTAAGTTAAAAGTTGCTGTGATTAAAGTGTCGGCATCAATAGTAGATTGGTAAAGTGAGAATGCTCCCCTCTTCATTCTCGTGTTCCATTGGAAGAAAAGGTGATATTACTGGTAGAGAATGTCTATTGAACGTGTTTTAAAGTGGAATGTGTTTTTTACTTACGTGCAGTGCTTCGCTTGTCATTGTGTATTTGCCGGGAATGTGCCGTATACTGTGCCCTGTACGCCGGGGACTAGCTATTGCAGGGGGAGGTGGTGGGGCGAGGGAGGGGCGGGGTAGAGCGGGGCGTGTCTTTTGGAGGTTTATTTGTATGTGTTTGCTTTTGTTTATTAACTCTTTTTAAGTAAGTGGTTTTTAAGAAAGGGATGGCTGTGTTAATGCTTCAGTATAATAATAATAATAGTAATAATAGTATAATAACGGAATAAGTAAATGAGCATGTGCACTCATCAAGAACAGAATCTGGACATACCGACGAATATATTAGACTGTCACAGCCATTTTCTTAAGCACATTCCACAGCCATAACTCATTAATGCATTTTAGCACTCACCAAGAGCTTTTAATGATAATGTTTTACCAACACAGCATCAAGACGTTTTTAAGTGTGTTACAAGAATATTAATGAACATTTTAGACTTTGAAAACTACATCCTGAAGAATATTTTAACATTATAAAGTATTATTTTAACGAATTGTGTGTCACTCTTGATTTGATTAAATAGTGTTTTTGAATTACATATTGTTATTACTAGCAGGTTCTTCAGCAGCTGAAGATGACCTAGGTAAAAGGTCGAAACCGGTACTGTGATATTATTGTGATGTAGAAATGTTTGACACCTTATAATAATAAAAAGTATTGATTATGTGGAAAGTTCCTGTCTTTATAGTCGTGTGTATGTATAATAGAATCATCAATGCGGACAGTGAAGCTAATAGATAATAAGAATCCAAGTCTATCGACACAGTGTTGTACTGATAGTTTGGAACCTATGGTAGGTCTTTGGGCTTTCAAACCTGCAACAAATAACCTTAATCTTAGATGCAGTCTGTTCACTCATGGCCTGCCACATGCGCTCGAGACAGTTTTGCACTTCAGTTGCAATCGAGTCATCCACCACCGATGTATCCCTAGTGTGGCCTGAATCTGATCTAGAGAATATCTGGTGTTCTGTAAACCATTTTAAAGCACTATGAACGTTACTCAATGATGCACCAAGTGCCTGGACAACATACTGGAAGCTGCGCCTGTCCTGAATGAAAGCAGCCTTTAGCTACATCCGTGATAAACTGGACACACATAATCTTGAAACTGGATTTAAATGAAGCCCAGTGACTACTGATCACTGTATCAACTTCACTGAAACACTTCGCTCATCAACAATTCATCAGTGACTGCACTAACAACATTGTCTGTAGTTACCCAGATTTTGCACAGCAAAACATAAAATACATAGAGGACATTCAAATTGACAAAATGGGAGATAAGTCACTGATGGGTTGTTATTACGCTTGGAAAATGTCAAGAATGGTATACTTAATACCGAGCAAGTTGGCCATGCTGTTAGGGTCGCGCAGCTGTGAGCTTGCATTTGGGAGATAGTGGGTTCGAACTCCACTCTTGGCAGCCCTAAAGATGGTTTTCTGTATCTTCCCATTTTCACACCAGGCAAATTCTGGGGCTGTACCTTCATTAAGGCCACAGTTGCTCCCTTCCCACTCCTACCCTTTTTCTATCCCATCATCGCTGTAAAACCTGTCTGTGTCGGTTAGAGATGTAAAAATACAGTTTAATACTGTTGAATTGATAAACGTGTTGTTTTAAACCATTTACAACCCTGTAAGAATGGTAGGAATGTTTTTCATCCTGGTTGTCATGCAACCTGCTATACCATACAGCAGCATATACCGCATAAGCATCACGGGCTACCATACTTGAATGAATGGAATGAATCCAGAAACATCAAGAAACAAGGTCACACCGGGCGAGTTGGCCATGCGGTTAGGGGCACGCGGCTGTTAGCTTGCATCCGGGAGACATTGGGTTCGAATCCCACTGTCGGCAGCCCTGAAGATGGTTTTCCGTGGTTTCCCATTTTCACACCAGGCAAATGCTGGGGCTGTTCCTTAATTAAGGCCACGACTGCTTCCTTCCAACTCCCAGGCCTTCCCTATCCCATCGTCGCCATAAGACCTATCTGTGTTGGTGTGACGTAAAGCCACTAGCAAAATTTAAAAAAAATAGGGTCACAGTTCTATATAAAGCCAGACAGTGTTGACACTCCTCGGTTTACATTACATTGAGGCTGAGCTATCTTAGGTAATCAAACCGAATAGTTTAGTTAGTGGAATGCAGGCTCAATCACAGGTGTGGAATCTAAACAATTTAAGACAAGTTGATGGTAAGACAGAGGCAACATGTAAATATTGTAAAACTAAATATCATAATGCTCTAGCATCGCAATTAAAAGAACATCTTATCAGATGTGATCTTTGCCCTCAGTCTGTTAAATGGGTAGCTTTGAATGTTGCATCACAAGTAAAAAGAGAGAAAAAG
Source organism: Anabrus simplex (assembly GCF_040414725.1). Classification (NCBI taxonomy): domain Eukaryota; kingdom Metazoa; phylum Arthropoda; class Insecta; order Orthoptera; family Tettigoniidae; genus Anabrus; species Anabrus simplex. The sequence continues at coordinate 256,314,869 of NC_090266.1, forward strand.
CAAATGTCAGAAAATAATGGGTTGCAGAATATTAAATTATCAAGGACAGCATCTTCATCTACGCTATCATTCATACCTTCTGGTTCTTCTCTCAGTGAACAACTTATGACAGATTCATCACAACCATCTTCATCTGGGCATAAGAATACCCATCAAGCAGCTGATAGTGAAATTGACAAAGCTGTTGCTAGGGCAATATATGCTTCAGCTGCTCCACTATCTATGCTGAATTTGAAATATTGGCAGGAAGTGTTTCAGAAAATACGGCCTGGCTATGAGCCAGCACATATTTGCTGTCAGCCGCATATCATCCTGTGAAGACATTTTTCACAAAGAAGTCTGATTGTTCAACTGCTCTTGGATTGATTTTGGATGGATGGACTGATGTATCGGGGAATAATGTCATGAACTTAAACGTGAGAACACCTTAGCCAATATTCTATAAAAGTGTAAGATCTGGTAAGGAGAGGGAAACTGCACAGTATATTGCTTCTAAACTAATTGAAGTTATTAGTGAAATTGGTGTGGAGAGGTTCGTAGAAGTGGTCACAGACAGTTTACGCAATATGTGTGCTGCATGGAAAATAGTAGTGGAGCAGTATACATATCCTGCATAGGCTGTGCAGCATATATATTTAATCTACTAATAAGGGACATAATGCCACTTAGAACACTGCAATAGTGCTTCCATCTAGTGAAGAAAATAGTAAAATTCTTTAAGGATCGCCATGTGTCCAATGCTTTATTGAAAACCAAGAGAAAGGAGAAATAAGGTCATACCTCAATGACACTAAAGCTTCCGTCACCAACCCGTTGGGCAGGTACTGTGATTTGTTTGGACAGTTTACTTAAGAATAAAGAGACTCTGTTGGCGACTATTGTATGCTGAACTCTGCAGTGCGACAGAACACTTAAAGCTTCTGTGTTAGCAGATGAAGCATGGCAGAAATTTGATGAGGCATGGCATCTCTTGCGACCAGTTTCAGAAGCCATATGCAAGGTTGAAGCTGATAACGCTGTACTTTAAAATGTACATGAATTCTACGATAGCATTTCTAGGGAAGTAGACGCTGTACTCTTAGAATGTAATACACTTTCTCCAGTAGATAAATCTTCCATTAAAGATGCTGTGAATCTGAAGCACAACATTGCATGTAAAGCTATTCATGCTGCAGTAAATATGTTGGATTCCCATTTTAAGGGAGAACCCTCAGCCAGGAGGAGGAAACACAGGTTCTAGACTTCATCGCAACAATGAGTGAAGTATTTGGATATGACAGTGGCATTATTATGGGAAATTTAGCCTAATTTCAGGCAACTAAAGCTTTTTCCAACAGAATGCTTTATGAACTGCAGCAAAACATGTATCTTCTTCTATATGGTGGAGACGCTTCTGTACTAAACCACCCGTTTGTTCACTTGCTTCTAGAATTTTGAATATACCACCTTCCTCAGAAACAAGTGAGCGTAACTGGTCAGCTCACGGACGAATGCACACTCCCCTACGAAACAGACTGTCTCCAGGTACAACTGAAAAACTGGTTTATATAAAGTGGAACCTCGGGTACATGGGTGACACACAGGTCATCAAAACATTCCAGTTATCATGTGAAGACGAATGTGACAAATTTTATGATTAGAGACTACCGGACATTATTTTTTCGTATGTTCCGGAGATCAATTGGTAATTTCTTTGTTTTAGTGCTTTTTCAATTAAAATTATTTCTTTATACTTTGCTGTCATTTACAGTAGCCTATTTGAGGTAAAAGTTTATTTACTTATAATGAAATTTCTGTTCCCAATATTTCAAATATGGTTTACACACAATTTTGAGTTACATATCGAATAATGTATTTCTATATTTTGGACTCTGGAATGTGTTTAAGAAATAAAGCACATAACAGTTTTTAGATGCTATTTTTCTTTACGCGCAATGAAATTGCCAATCTAAACCAATTATACCAATTGTGCCTGCTATTAAACAGTTTTAAACCAAGGTCATCGTATTTTACCAAATATACCTAACTCATTTTAAACATCGTCACAACTCTAGTGTCATAAGGCAAACTATAAAAAAATATATATACACACACACACTTAATACAAGATGCATAATATGGACATTTGGACATTCATTTTTATCTTTTTTGGATGTAATGAAATTGAACTTTTTGTAAGTTTTTTTTTTTACCCCGGTGAATGTGTAAGAGTATAAGGTCCACTTTTATGTATACTGTTTGTTCCCAGACAGTTGTGATTAGCATGCAGGTACGATATGTGATATAGTCTTCACTCAGCCAAACAAAGCATTGCTTATTGCTTGCATCAAGGGCTGTCTACATCCATTTCATAGTATTAAATTGTTAATGAATACGTCCCAATATGTATTGGCTGCTAAACTTTTGCATCTGGCCTTCTGTTAATAAGACATACATACATACATACATACATACATACATACATACATACATACATACATACATACATACATTATCATTATAGACTGTTATGCCTTTCAGCGTTCAGTCTGCAAGCCTCTGAGAATTTACTAAACGTCGCCACTATCCTCGATTTGCAACTAGTGTTGTGGCCTCATTTAGTTCTATACCTCTTATCTTTAAATCGTTAGAAACCGAGTCTAACCATCGTCGTCTTGGTCTCCCTCTACTTCTCTTAGCCTCCATAACAGAGTCCATTATTCTCTTAGGTAACCTATCCTCCTCCATTCGTCTCACATGACCCCACCACCGAAGCCGGTTTATGCGTACAGCTTCATCCATCGAGTTCATTCCTAAATTAGCCTTTATCTCCTCATTTCGAGTGCCCTCCTGCCATTGTTCCCACCTGTTTGTACCAGCAATCATTCTTGCTACTTTCATGTCTGTTACTTCTAACTTATGAATAAGATATCCTGAGTCCACCCAGCTTTCGCTCCCGTAAAGCAAAGTTGGTCTGAAAACAGACCGATGTAAAGATAGTTTCGTCTGGGAGCTGACTTCCTTCTTACAGAATACTGCTGATCGCAACTGCGAGCTCACTGCATTAGTTTTACTACACCTTGATTCAATCTCGCTTACTATATTACCATCCTGGGAGAACACACAACCTAAATACTTGAAATTATCGACCTGTTCTAGCTTTGTATCACCAATCTGACATTCAATTCTGTTGAATTTCTTACCTACTGACATCAATTTAGTCTTCGAGAGGCTAATTTTTCATACCATACTCATTGCACCTATTTTCAAGTTCCAAGATATTAGACTGTGGGCTTTCGGCACAGTCTGCCATTAAGACCAAGTCGTCAGCATAGGCCAAACTGCTTACTACATTTCCACCTAACTGAATCCCTCCCTGCCATTTTATACCTTTCAGCAGATGATCCATGTAAACTATGAACAGCAAAGTTGAAAGATTACAGCCTTGTCTAACTCCTGTATGTACCCTGAACCAAGAACTCATTCTACCATCAATTCTCACTGAAGCCCAATTGTCAACATAAATGCCTTTGATTGATTTTAATAATCTACCTTTAATTCCATAGTCCCCCAGTATGGCGAACATCTTTTCCCTCGGTACCCTGTCATATGCTTTCTCTAGATCTACGAAACATAAACACAACTGCCTATTCCTCTCGTAGCATTTTTCAATTACCTGGCGCATACTGAAAAACTGATCCTGACAGCCTCTCTGTGGTCTGAAACCACACTGGTTTTCATCCAACTTCCTCTCAACGACTGATCGCACCCTCCCTTCCAAGATGCCAGTGAATAATTTGCCTGGTATACTAATCAATGAGATACCTCGATAGTTGTTGCAATCCTTCCTGTTTCCTTGCTTGTAGATAGGTGCAATTACTGCTTTTGTCCAATCTGAAGGTACCTTACCAACACTCCACGCTAATTTTACTAGTCTATGAAGCCATTTCATCCCTGCCTTCCCACTATACTTCACCATTTCAGGTCTAATTTCATCTATTCCTGCTGCCTTATGACAATGGAGTTTATTTACTATCCTTTCCACTTCCTCAAGCATAATTTCACCAACATCATTTTCCTCCTCCCCATGAGCTTGGCTGTTTGCAACACCACCATGATGATTTCCTTTTACATTGAGAAGATGTTCAAAATATTCCCTCCACCTCTCCAGTGATTCCCTGGGGTCTATTATGAGTTCACCTGAATTACTCAAAACACTGTTCATTTCCTTTTTCCCACCCTTCCTAAGATTTTTTATTACTGTCCAGAAAGGTTTCCCTGCTGCTTGACCTAGCCTTTCCAGGTTATTACCAAAATCTTCCCAAGACTTCTTTTTGGATTCAACAACTATTTGTTTAGCTCTGTTTCTTTCATCTACGTACCAATCCCTGTCTGCCTCGGCCCTTGTTTGGAGCCATTTCTGATAAGCCTTCTTTTTACGTTTACAGGCTGCTCTCACTTCATTCCTCATTCCACCAAGATGTTCGCCTTTTCCCATCTTTACACACAGTTGTTCCTAGGCATTCCCTTGCTGTTTCTATTACAGCATCCCTGTAAGCCACCCATTCACTTTCTATATCCTGAACCTGCTTACTGTCTACTGTTCGAAACCTCTCACTAATCATATCCATGAACTTCAGTCTAATTTCCTCGTCCTGGAGATTTTCTACCGTTATTCGTTTGCAGACAGATTTCACTTTCTCTACCCTAGGCCTAGAGATACTTAGTTCACTACAGATCAGATAGTGGTCTGTATCATTGAAAAATCCCCGAAAAACTCTTACATTCCTAACAGATTTCCTGAATTCAAAGTCTGTTAAGATATAGTCTATTATGGATCTGGTACCCCTAGCCTCCGATGTGTAGCGGTGAATAGCCTTATGCTTGAAGAATGTATTCGTAACAGCTAAACCCATACTAGCATAGAAGTCCAGCAAACACTTCCCATTCCCATTAGCTTCCATATCTTCCCCACATTTACCAATCACCCTTTTGTATCCTTCAGTTGTATTCCCAACTCTCGCATTGAAATCGCCCATTAGCACTATTCTATCCTTGCTGTTGACCCTGATCACGATGTCACTCAATGCTTCATAAAACTTGTCAACTTCATCCTCATCTGCACCCTCACATTGTGAATACACGGACACAATTCTTGTCTTAATTCCTCCCACTGACAAATCTACCCACATCATTCGCTCATTTACGTGCCTAACAGAAACTATGTTCCGTGCAATGGTATTCCTGATGAAGAGCCCTACCCCAGACGCTGCCCTTCCCTTTCTAACACCCGTCAAGTACACCTTATAATCTCCTATCTCTTCCTCATTATCTCCCCTTACCCGAATATCACTTACTCGTAGCACATCCAGATGCATCCTCTTTGCTGACTCAGCCAATTCTACCTTCTTTCTTCCATAAGCCCCTTTAATATTGATAGCTCCCCATCGAATTCCATTTCGTTCGCCAAGTTGTTTCCAAGGAGTCCCTCGCCTGTCAAATGGGAGTGGGACTCCATTACTCCCATAGGTCCGAGGCTTGCTTAAAGTGTTCATGAAGCAGGATGCTGCCCTACTTGCACATAGTCCAAGTGAGGATCTCTCCTCTAACGGGTTATGGACCACCGGTGAATTGTATAGTCCTAGGCGCATGAGCACAAGGAGGGCCACGATTCAGAATATGTCCGAGATGCCCACTCCCGTTAATAAGACAAGCAAATAAAAATTGAAAAAGGATTTTAACGTAATGGAGTTAACCATTCCGCTGCTAGTATATGTATGTTTAGTATTCAGCCCGAAAGCCGGTTTGATCCTCCACAGCTCCGCCATTAGCTGTCATACTGTAGATGGCCTAGGCATCACTGAAGAGACATACTAGGGAAATGAAGAGTGAGGTAGTTTCCCATTGCTTTTGTCACTGAGCTAGAAATTGCTGTTAGATATCAGTCTGCCAACCCCACTGAAATGCATTCACCAACCGACGCTATGAGCAACATTTTCATACCATTCATAACAGGGCTGGCTGTATAAGGAATGGCATTTCTGTCAGTCATCACTCATACCTCGGTCGCTTTCATATTGTCAAAGTCAAGGATGGGACTGAGACATGTCAATGAAAGTAACAAATTCAATCTAGCCCATACCAGAAGACATAATGCAATGTAAACACTAGGTCTCGCTAGCAAAATTATAGTATAAGGATTAATATTGAAGTACATTATGGTCCAATTAATTCTTAGATTTTATGCTTTTCTTCACTTACAGTATGATGCCTTCGCTATCATTTGCTTTTACTGAAGATTCCTGATTAAAGCCAACTGCCACTCTGTTTATATAGTATGTATGTATGTATTTATCCATCTATCTATTCATGAGTTCATTAGATTCTACAGTCTGTTGACAGTGAAACCAAATATATTCTTTTGATTAATAGCATCTGAAGATATTTCTCCCTTATTTACCACCATTTTTATTATTTTGTGTATGTAATATTTTGATTAAAATGACTTACTAATGGGAATGTTTTTTAATCTATTGCAGTGTACATACCCCAATACTGGGGCACGCATCATGCTGTTTGTGGGTGGACCCTGTTCCCAAGGTCCTGGTCAGGTTGTCAATGATGATCTGCGTCAACCTATACGATCTCATCATGATATCCAAAAAGACAATGCAAAATATATGAAGAAGGCTGTGAAGCATTATGAATCGCTTGCTATGCGAGCTGCAGCTAATGGTCATGCGATTGATATCTACTCATGTGCACTTGACCAGACTGGGTTACTTGAAATGAAACAATGCTGTAACTCAACAGGGTAAGGTAAAATTTAGTTTCACTATACAACTCTGTCACAATCAGCTATAAGGTCTATTATCATGCACCAAGAGCAGAAAAATAGAAAGGAAGAATGATTTGTTGAAGCAAGGGCTTCAAATATTGCACATTACTGAGTGGAATGGGGCCGAGAAGGTGACATATAAGAACTCTCGAATACGCTAACTGCTTCCTTTCCATTTTTTTTCCATAATTCTATGTTTAATAATGTTGCCACCAAGTTGCCTTTCATCATAATGTTAGGAATTGTAGATGTTGTGAACTGTATTTTAACCTCTCAGAAGAATTTTAAGATCTTTAATTTTATATAAATAACAAAATTTCCTACATCTGTCACTTTCTTCAGGTGGCAGTGTATTAAAATAAATGGAAAACTGAGGTTTTATGTGAGGTCAGGACTAACATTTCTGCTTCTTAAACACCAGGGAGCCATGCTTAACCCCTTAACTGGGTTTGACGCCTAAAGACGTCAACAGCTGTCGCACGAGTATTGGGTTTGACGCCTTTAGGCGTTCTTGTACTTCTAAATGTGTTCTTACATAGGGTTAGCTTCCTATAGGTGTCTGACTATTCTTAATCACTTCTGCCATCTACTATCGTAATTTAAAACAAATTCCATTCATATTAGATGTGATTATTGCTATCCTATTAATTTTTATCCGGTCTCACGCCAGTCGGGTAGTTCGCGCCTAGGCGGCAGTCCAACAGCTGTCTCGTGTTGCCTCGTATGGAATTTATTTGTGTATATGTACATTGAAATAACTAAATTTGCGAGTTGTTGTTGTTGTTGTTACTACGATACAGTTGTTCTGCGAACTCCATTGTCCTTGTTCTGATAACTTTTTGCAAATTGGTCTATATATGATGGTAAACTGTTCCGTGTGACGTGATAATGGCTTGGTTAGGAAAGACGAATTATCTGAGAATCCGCCGACTGGATGTAGGAATCACTCAAGAAAACGTTGTGTTGTGTGCCTGTCAAACCAGAGGCGACGGGAAACTATCTACTACTGTGAGGAATGTGACGTGGTACTTTGTGCTTGCCCTTGCTTCTGTATTTACCACACTGTGCGCAATTTCTGAATGACTTATTGAGCCCTTATTTAAGTGCTCATTTAATTAATCAGTCATTTATTTGAATGTACAGAGAATATTCCATTTTTATTAAGTGCTAGTAACTGACAGGAAACATCTACATTCAGCAGCACATGTCGCAATTTCTGCAGGGAGCTTGGAGCTCGGATTTGTTTGCTCACCAGCTAAGTTTGGAAGATGGAATTTCGACATGACGCACATAAAGCCGAACAAGGGAACAATAGAATTCCAATGGACAACATTTCGGATGCCCGGGCGAGAGGCTAGGGTCGCTTATAAGAAATGTTTGAAGTAAGCGTCAGGTACGCGATGCGTCGAGCCAATGAAACAATAGAGCCACCGGCGATATGGCGAGGCAGTGGTCTAGAAGAGATGTGGCCCCAATCGAGGATACGACGGCGTCTTCGAGGACGAGTTAATAAAAACGATGACCGCGCCAGTTAGTTACCCTATTATTCGGCGAGATTCTGTGCAGGTAACATCGTAAGAAGAAGTTTTTATTTACGCGAGTGATCGTGTGGGGACTCGTAAGATTTTGTTGGAAGACTCTCAGTCTACATTTGATATACTCAACTTTTCTTATACTGGGAGAATGGCTTTTAACTTACGACTACCAAAGGGAGAGAACAGTTCCATTTAATCATTTCAAAGTGCATAATAGCCTGCCTGTGTGAATAGTTTTCCGAGGGCATAAACTTTACCATTTTCAGTTCAGCCGTGTAAAATATGGGAAATATTTGACCTAGTTACGAGTGTAGATAAGAGAAGCGTTTCCGCGACTGAATGGGAACTGGTTTCACGGTCGGTGGAATTTACCCCCCGGCTGTAGTATTCTAGTAACTGGCCGGTTGATCTTGACCTAGTTTCTACATCGTGAACGAGGGGATGTTTTAGACGACATCCAGAAGCAGAAGCAGCAACGGAAAATTCGACATCACCTTACTACCCCTCGATGTAGACAAAAGGACTGATCCAAGTCTTATCTGAAGGCAGCATTATCATCGAAATGGCGGGCTAAGAAGCAAGATGGGGTCGGCTGTCTCCCGAGGACAAGCGGCCATTAGTCAACATTGCAGATAAGTGCAGTGTTTTAATGTAATTATGTGAGTGTGAACGTGTTTACTGTTGCAAAAGGGGATAGGTTAGTTTGATATTTAATTTCTGTAGATGTAGCTTTGTTTGGAAGGACTACGTCCTATTTAAAGTAAATGATAGGAAGCTTATTAATGTAAATATAATTGTAACATAAATGTGGACCATTTGCATGGGGTCACAGCTTGCTTTCTTACATTTTATTCTGATTTATTTAGGTGAGTGGTTAGCGTCATTTATTTACGAGTCAGTTTCTTATTTTAGCCTGACATAATATTTTGATTTGTTTGCTTTGATGTTTGAGACGCACTGTACGTCTCGGGGCTTAATTGTAATTGTAAATAAGGATTCAAATTAAAGACAAGAAGGACTAGATTAAAGTATTATTAGGGAAGCTCAAAGTGTACGGAAACATGCCGTCACGTTTTCTGGGATTTATTGCATGATGTGTGAATGAGAGTGTGTAAGACGGTGGAGTATGGATCCACGAAGTTGTTAGCATCATCTTCACGACTATTTTGTATATCTAGCTGGTAAATTAATTATTGATTCATGAGTTCCACGAACGCAGTTTAGTATTTCGAGTTCCGAATATTAGAATAAAATTTCTGTAAAATGTATCATTGTTATTATTATCAGTGTAATATATTATTATTATTATTATTATTATTATTATTATTATTATTATTATTATTATTATTATTATTATTATTATTATTATTATTATCTAATGAGTTTCTTGCGATATAGTGTTGAGATATTTCAGTAATTTTCCGATGTTCAGACATGACCGATTGTCAGTGTGACAAGTTCTTAGTTTCAGTTCATCATATTTATTACAGAGTTGGCCACTTTATTATTCATGTTTATTTTGTGCGCGAGTGCTTTATTTGTGACCAGCGCGGTCATTTCTTCAGTTTTATGCGACTTTAGGACATGAGATATTATTTGTGTGATTTTGAGTAAGAGGACGCATTCCTCATCTGAAAAATCTGCATTTTCTTGATTGTGTGACTTGCCTCGGGTAGACTCTTGAGCAGCGTGTGTAAAGGGTTGGACCCTGTGGTTTGGGTATTGCTGCTTTATTTTGGGAGACGTGGATCTCCACTTTGAGTCATTCCGCCGTGTGTTGGCGAGGGTGATACGTTTGTCTACCGAGGAGAGTTTTATTTGAGCAACCTATACTTCGTGATTTTATTGTTTCTGTCCATGTCTCTACGGTCGTGGCAGTTGACGAGAGTTTTTATTGCGACGTTTGTTTCGGATCTTCTTTTATGATAGAACCACGCTGAGGAATATTTTGTGTCATGTCATCTCTTCCAGGATACGTCGAATTAGGTATTGAAAGGTAAAGCCTACTCTGGCATTTCTTTTATTGTCTTTGTGTCCTGTAATTATTTTCAGGAACCTGTGTTAAATAGGAAGTGTTGCTTAATGTCTAATTATGTTTCCTTTCATTTTCGTTGTGGCTTTAAGTGGATGTGAGTTGCATGAATGCCGCATGCTTGCCTTGGTGAACCCTGGAAAATATGATATCATGTTTTTGTTTCTTTTAATGTATATATTGCCTTTTATATGATTTTGATTTGTGTGGTTCCAATCCATATTGTTTGTTATGCTCACGAGATTGTTCATGGCTCAAGATGTATATATTGTGTGCGTGGGATGTTTTACCACTCGGCGTGTTATATATTGTACAATTAGGTTATTTTGTCCCCCCTTTTGCGCATTAGATCACGTCTTTTCTTAAGGTTAGGGACTCCACTGCAATTTCAAGTGTGCAGAAATGGGGAACGTACTCATCTACAGTTAAAAGTGTCAACAAAAAGCTAGGAGTGTTGTGCATGCACGCAAGCCCATGTGTTAAAATTAATTTTTAAAAACTTAAAAATTTTTATTTGATATGTTAAGTATGTGTGTCGGCATACTTGTGAATTTGTAAAATATTCAGATTATCAAGATGGACTTTATCCAGCTGAAAAGGAAAACAACAATCTGAGTCATGTAAATCTGATTATTTGATACTTTGCTATTTTTAAAAAATATTTATCTTTTTTATTTTAATAAACAGATTTTTCCTCCAAAACTGACGTCATGCTTCGCCTTGCTTTATTGTAGTTTTAATTGACCTCACCGTGTCCAAATTTAGTTATGTTTCCCATCAAGATCCAGGGTGTAGGGATTTTTAGGGCATTATTTTATCATATTTCGGACTGAGCACGCCTGCGATCGGCTGACTAGTCTGGGGCAAATTACCTTTATGGTAAAAACGGGGAAATATATAAGTGGCGCAACCAACGTCGGGCTTTTGTTTTTGCTTCTCACACTTTTTTTCTCTGTATTTTGGATACGAAATGCTTGCCCAATTATTGTTTTTTGTATTTTGTTGAAGTCGAAGTATCCATTTTTTCCGGATGCGAACGATGTGATGATCATGGAAGTTAAGTAAAATAAAGTTAGGTTTGAAAACAGAATTCACGTTACCTATAAGATGGACAAGCAGAAGGTGAAAGTCAAATGTAAATTCATATTAATCGCAGTTAGATACTATTTCACCTTTTACCATACGGAAGGCTATGCCTCGTATGGGCGTTTTCAAGTATTATTAGAGCGAGGCTACGAGGTCAAAATTTGGCGATAGGATGGGCAACATGACACGGTAAAGTCAGACAGGTTATAAGTCACAACGCATGTTGAATCATATAAGGTACGCGAGCTAACCGTATAGCAGAGTAGAGATTTCATATTTTCACCCAGCGGGGTGTTTTAGTTTGCTCCAGGTAAATTGTAACGTAATGAAACCTGGCGGGAGGTATTTCTTTCATTTTGTTCAAGTTAGGCTATAGAATTAAGGGCATGACGCAGAATGGAGGTGACGCTCTAGACAAAAGTGACCAGATTATTATTATTATTATTATTATTATTATTATTATTATTATTATTATTATTATTATTATTATTGTGACGTCGAGGTTTAAGGCAAATTCTGTTTATAACAGCGAGATAGAGTTCATCGTTTTCTTTTATTCAGCTCTGATAAAACCTAACCTAGGCGGACATGTTATTTTCATTTTCCAAATTGTATGCGATTCTCTCGTGAGATAACCGTTGACATTAACAGTGATATTTAAGTGAGCTGAATATTTTTTCTTTTTACATGAGAGCACTGGCTATTTGTTGACTCTTTCGACTGAATGACTAGGTCGCTATGTCTGAAGGACAGCCTTTCCCATATGTCTCTTTAATAAGTGTTTAATAATGTCTACGTTAGAAGAGATTAGAAAGTTGCTGCAGGAGAACAATAGGAAGTTAAGCGAAGACATTAGGCAGGCACAGGAGAGGAGTGATGAAAACATTAGGCAGGCACAGGAGAGGGGTGATGAAAACATTAGGCAGGTACAAAATAACATTAGGCAGGCGCAGGAAAGGACTGATGAAAACATTAACCAGGCGCAGGAAAAGACTGATGAAAACATTAGGCAGGCGCAGGAAAGAATTAAAGAGGAGAATAGGCAGTCACAAGAGAAACTGTTTGAACAAATAAGGACCTTGAAACTAGAGTGCAACGCCGGTAGGGACGAGCTATCCCAACATCTTGCGCATGGTCAAGAGCAGGTGGCCCAACTAAAGGGAGAGATAATGGATACTAGGGCTGACTTAATGGTCATCGTAAAAAGCTTAAATGGGGTACGAAATGAGGTAGGTACATTCAAAGACGGTATGACGCAATTCAAGGAGGAGGTCAACGTTTCGATCGCCGAAGTCTCCAACAATTTTAAATGTAGAATATAAAGTTTTAAGACGGAGATGTTGTCGGTCGTAGAGGCTATCCAAGAGAAGACAGAAGGTCAGATAAACAGGGTAAAAGAAGAGATGACAGCTGAGATCAAGAAGGAAGTCCAGGAGGTGAGACAGTTCGCGGAGGAAGAAGTCGGCCGTATGAAGACAAGAAATCAGGGGCGAAATGTGTAGTCTCTGGAAGGAAGTTAACGGCAGGATCGCTCAAAACCAGAAAGATAGTAGCCAGAACGGCATAGAGCTAGGAGAAAGGATCACGTCATGGGGTGAACGACAGCAGAAGGCCGAGATCAGAATAGATAGCAACACCGGCCAGATAACGGACCTTAAGCGTGATTTAGGGACGCACACCAGTATAATACTAGACCACCAGAGGGAGATGACACAGTTAAGATTGCAGGATGATAGGTCTATGACTAATATAAAATCTGTCATACCAGCAATGTTACCTGGGACCAGAACCATTAAACGAAGCCAGTAAGCTAGGACAACCGCCAGATGACACAGCGCGCGATAGTCAAAGTATACCCAGCAACATAGAGGGAGTGCACATGAACAGAAATGCACAGATGTCAACGCCAATAATTAATATTATTTGGACAGGGGTCGATATGCCCAGGAAATTTGACAAATTAGGAGTAGTGACGCCCAAGGGTTTCTTGCGTCAGCTAGAAGACTACATGCACGACCACAGAGTACCTCGCGAAAAAAGCTCAGGACCGTGGAGAAGCTACTGGACGGACACAGCCTAACTTGGCTTACGGCGTTTCGTTACTCGTTCAGTAACTATGAAGAATTTAAGCAAGCGTTCCTGCGGAAGTATTGGAACCCACAAACGCAGCAGGCTATAAGATTGGAGCTATATTCCAAAAAGTATGTAGAACCTATTGATGCATATCTGAAAACTTGAAAAATGTCATTATAATAATGAAAGGAACACTTTTTAAATTCACTTTTGTATGAATACACTGTGTATATATGTATATATTTACAGGTTTACAAGAAAAACGGTAATAACATAATGCTATTGAATTTCTACTATATCACTCATAATTTAAATAAATCAAGAAAAATATATTTTTCTGTTGAGTATTTACTTGTACGCCGGATCGTGGTTTAGGGGTAGCGTGCCTGCCTCTTACCCGGAGGCCCCGGGTTCAATTCCCTTCCAGGTCAGGGATTTTTACCTGGACCTGAGGGCTGCTTCGAGATCCACTCAGCCTACGTGATTAGAATTGAGGAGCTATCTCAGAGTGAGATAGTGGCCCCGGTCTCGAAAGCCAAGAATAACGGCCTAGATGATTCGTCGTGCTGACCACATGCTACCTCGTAATCTGCAGGCCTTTGGGGTGAGCAGCGGTCGCTTGGTAGGCCAAGGCCCTTCAAGGGCTGTAGTGCATGGGGTTTGTTTTTGTTTTTTGTATTTACATCTGCTGCACGCTACTGTACCCATTCCAAAAGTGCACGTTGCGCTGAATAATTACCCACTGTTTGGTTGATGTTATGAAACTATTCCCTATTTAAGGGGCTAATGCCTTGCTGACTTAGGAAGTAACATACAACCTATCCAGAAGATTTTTCCAAATTTTGAGAAAGCCTACATTTAAAATCTGCAGATTATTATTCTGTAGGCCAACTAAATACAGTTTTCAAATTACCTTAATAATTCATCTTAATGTGGTAGGCCTTGAAACTGTCCTCCATGCAGTCCCACACCACAATCTAATACCTGCAATTAGCTGCTCATCATCACTTTCATTTGCAGTAATATGTGATGGTTCAGAATTACTAGATTGCCCTGAATATTGCCTTTGTGCAGACCTTGAAACATTCCACCTGCCATCGCAGACTCAAGACTGGTAAGGCATCTCGCTGGCAGCCCGCATAGAAGTGTAACGTGGAAATTAAATATAACTGGGAATTCCTAGTGAGGTCAATCTAGATATTGATCAGTGGCTCAAAATCTTTTCTTTTTTTCTACACAGTAAGCTCTTAAGATAGTTTGATAGACAACTTCCTGAGAGTATCACATATCAGATAGTGTGTAGTGCTCCCTGCGATGAATGGAAGCATCTTTTCAAAGCTGACATTCCACCCCTTAGGATCCCATTTGTTCATAACGTTGCTAAAGACCTCTGGAGGGGAGAGAGAGAGAGAGAGAAAGAGAGATTAAAATTACTTACTAATGGGAATTTTTTAAAATCTATTGCAGTGTACATATCCCAATACTGGGGCATGCATCATGCTGTTCGTGGGTGGACCCTGTTCCCTGTTACGAATAACCGTAATTTCTGAAGTTTTGATGATATTTTTCCAATTTGATTATGATTAGTGACGGGCAGAATTCAATATAATGCATTCGAGAACTTTTGAGAAGAGATACTTACATTTGAAACCATATTCTTGAGTTCAACATAACCATTTAAAGTTAAAAACTTCATGATTGTTCCGTATTGAATAGAGAAATAAGAAGATGTACAATATTATAGGGAAGGATCCACCTGAATTGCTACGATATGATACAATGTTAATTTTTTGCCTGTGTTCAAATGTATTAGTTGTTTTAAGATCTTCGCTAATTGGCTGATGATGACACTTGAAATGTGTTGAAACCGGTCCCAATAAACAGGTTGTAACTACTTTTTAGTTCAACTTACTACGGAGTATTGAAAGGTGGATCCTTCCCTATAATATTGTACATCTTCGTATTCAACATAACCGTTAAAAGTCGATGTAGGCCTAATTTACGCTGTACGAGATTTCCGGAAACTCGCTATGAACAGTGTACTGGTTACCAAACTACAATGGAAGATTAAGAAAAGAAGGGATTTTGCCATCATGTTGGGAATTTTTGTATCTAATTTGCTTTATTTTATTAGATTAGAGAATTAAAAACTACTTGTGATCGATTGTTGTTTGGCTTCGCGTTATTAGATTTCTCAGAGTTTTTTGGCTGATCAGAGTTGCTAAACTGAAAGAAGTTTTCACGAGAAACTGACGAAATTTCCCCCTTAAAACTAAATATAAAGTATCAAGATTTTTAACTCGCGTACTGGTAATTAATGTGTGAAGCTGGTCTCGCGGTCTAACTTGCCTGCCTTTCACCCAGAGGGCCTGGGTTCGATTTCTGGCCAGGTCAGACATTTTTAACCTGGATATGAGGGCTGGTTCCAGGTCCACTCAGCCTACGTGATAACCATTAATTGTGGAGCTATCTACTGGTGAGATGGCTACTACAGTCTAGAGAGCCAGGAATAACTGCCGAGAGAATTTGTCACACTGACCCTGTGTCACCTCGTAATCTGCAGGCTTTCAGGATGAGCAGCGGTCGCTTGGCAGGCAAAGGCCCATTGGGACTGTAGTTTCGTTTGGTTTAGGAGTGTCTGTAAGATTATATATATTTAATTTTTGTAATGTTCAGCCAAATTGTTGATGGTTTTAATTCATTCCCGGATTTTCTGTTTTCCTGTGTTGTAGGTTGTGGTTTTTTTTTTTTTAAAGTCCCTCCAAAAACAGAGAATCAAGGTTCCACCGGCTGTCAGCTTGCATTCGGGAGATGGTTGATTTTAACCCCACTGTTGAAAGCCCTGAAGATGGTTTTCCATAGTTTCCCATTTTCACACCAAGAAAAATGCTGGGGCTGTACATTAAGACTACATTCTCTTTCTTCCCACTCCTAGTCCTTTCATATCCCACTATCGCCATAAGAACTATCTGTGCTGGTGTGACATAAAGCAATTTGAAGAAAGGAAAAAAAAAAAAACTACTTCTGACATACAACAGTCAACTTAGTGAATTTGGAAGTTATAAGTCCGGTTTCTTGGCCAAATGTTTATTGTAGTGACCTTCAGTTCAAAGGGTTATGCATTTGATGCCTGACAGAGTTGGGATTCTGTGTATGGTTAATTCCTTTGGTTTGGGGATTGGGTGTTTGTGCTAGTCTCAATACTCATCTCATCTACATATAACCCTACCAACTACCAGAGAAACATTATAGTGAGTACACCCTTCCACATACGGTTGGCATCAGTCAGAACATACTCCTGTTAAACTGGTAAAACTGGGCTAAATCTCCATAAAGTGTCAACCTCAAGAAATGAGGAAAATGGCCATAAAAATGTTGACTTTCTATGGATATATATATATATATATTTTTTTTTTTCATCTGTCTCTTGCTCAGATATTTTTCTTGAGTGTCGTTAGAGTACTTCAGTAGTGCGAAGTATGTCAGTGAAATTCAAACAACTCACTCCATAACTAATAAGAATGGTTACCCAATGTCTTTTATCAACAAAGTCACAAATAATAAAAAGTCCAAACCAAACTCTACTCTAGTAAGGGATAACAAATCCAAGACAATTTACACCTCCTTCACCTTCACTAATAACATTGTTTGCCAGTTAATGAATGTCTTCAGAATATACAACAGCAACATTTCTTACAGATCTACCAATCCACCACAGATTTATTCCATAACTCTCTCACAATCAATAGTATGAACAAATGATTAGTTTTGGGGGTCTATAGCAGTGCCTTTCAGGGTGCATGCGTCCGTGCACTGCAGAGCGCAAAGTGCAGGAGATGACTTCACTAGGTAGACCAGAGTGCAAACCCCCACTCCACTTCCCCTACACCTGTCTCACCCGTTCGGCCTGTCCTCGCCTTCTCCACCTTCCCCGCTTATTCTCCCCTCACTGCTAAATGTTTATGTGCAGTAAGCGGTGACACTGTTGTATGGGAAAATGTTTCACTCTTCTTTCAATTTGGTTTGAACAGACAATTTATCTTCTAGCTCTTCTTTTCTTTTATCTTTGCAATAATAAGAGTTATGCCTGGAACAAGGGACCGGCTGACAGCAATTCTGAGAGCCTTCTTTAAATTACACTCAGAAATAGGCCTACTCGCACGCAATCTAGTTTTTGTACAAGTAAAAACAGGAAAAAATGCCTTTCACATATGCATGTGGAACCAAACATAGAAATAATTTTAGCTGCTTCTCGATGCAGCTTAGGAAAATCTTCCTCCGACAAAATCTCTTACAATTTGAGCAAACCCTTTGTATTGGAAAATAGATCTTTTTGATTAACTTATCACATAATTATTGTCCCACGGATTTAACATTTGGCTATATTGTCACGACTGACAAAAAAATACGAAAGTTCCCAGTTTGATTGAAATGGACTTTCGGAAGTCTTTGCTTTCTTCGAAACAGGTTGTTCGATTATTATATTGTTGTCTTGCGCTTATGTATTTCACCGATAAACAAGCCGTCTATCACCGAACGCTTCGTCGCTCTCAGTACACTACACCATCCGAGTTGAGCCGAGTTGGACTGATGCACAGTGCATCGAGTCTCTGCGCCTTGATTTGCACGCGTGAGACTTTGGGAGTTTAAGAGGCCCTGGTCTATAGGCTAAATTACTATAAATTTCCTGCAAGGTAAGTGGGGGGAAAACGAGAGAAATTTTAGTAGTGTTATGTTCAGCATTCAGTGACTATTACATACAACATTTTTTTTGGAATGGGCCAACATAGGATAGATTTTAATCATGAATTCACTACAATAGAACATGACCTGCAAGTTTCACAGGTTTCACCAAAGGGGACCTTCTTCAACATATTGGAAAACATGTACGAAGGTGGATCAAAAGGTTAGTTGCAGTAACGTGCTACAGCAGCGCGCTGTGTGTCGCAAACGTGGGCACAGCGGAGAAAGGGACAGACACTTCCCACACGTCTGTTAGGCAAGTCGCTGTGGTCTCTCATCTAGTATTGTGTGAATAGCGGCCAAATGCAATGGCGCAATGGAAGTTCACTCCAAATATGAGGTGCGTGCGACAATCCGATTCCTATGGGCCAAAAGGAAGAATTGCACGGACATTCATCGTGAAATTAGTGCTGTGTATGGGAAGTGGGTCATTTCCCGGCAAGGTATCGTAAAGTGGTATCAGCACTTTGAAGCCGGACGCACTGATATCACGGATAACCATCACGAGGGCAGGCCCGCAGCGTCCAGGACCCGTGCAAAGGTCAACAGTGTGAATGCGATCATTAGACAGAACTGGTGCATTAAACTGAGAGAAATTGCGACACAGCTGAACATCACTAAATTTTACACTATTGAGATTCTTCCACCGTTTTGATACTTTATTTTGCCTTTTGGTAAATTTTTTATTTATATGTCAACAGTACATGTTTCGTTCCTCTTTTTTTGCTAGGGGCTTAACGTCGCACCGACACAGATAGGTCTTATGGCGACGATGGGATAGGAAAGGCCTAGGAGTTGGAAGGAAGCGGCCGTGGCCTTAATTAAGGTACAGCCCCAGCATTTGCCTGGTGTGAAAATGGGAAACCACGGAAAACCATTTTCAGGGCTGCCGATAGTGGGATTCGAACCTACTATCTCCCGGATGCAAGCACACAGCCGCGCGCCTCTACGCGCACGGCCAACTCGCCCGGTCGTTCCTTATTTAGGAACATCCTCAGCTGTTATAGTGGCTTAGGTGAATGGTTAAGATTTTAAACACATAGATTTACAAATACATTGATTCACTTTAAAACTAAATACGAATTAAGATAGATGATATTTAAAAAAAAACAATGTGGGGTTAGTGTGTTACTGGTATGAGAACTAACCCCACATTGTTTTTAATATCATCTATCTTAATTACTGGTATGAGAACTAACCCCACATTGTTTTTAATATCATCTATCTTAATTCGTATTTAGTTTTTAAGTGAATCAATGTATTTGTAAATCTATGTGTTTAAAATCTTAACCATTCACCTAAGCCACTATAACAGCTGAGGATGTTCCTAAATAAGGAACGAAACATGTACTGTTGACATATAAATAAAAAATTTGCCAAAAGGCAAAATAAAGTATCAAAACGGTGGAAGAATCTCAATAGTGTAAAATTTAGTGATTAGATTTTGATACGGAAAATGAAGCTGATTACTTGCAACAGCTGAACATGTCTTGTGACAGTGTGGTCGCCATTGTTCACGAGGACCTTGGATATCGTAAGCTGTGTCAAAGATGGGTCCCACGTCTTCTCACCGACGAGCACAAGGGACAACGTTTCCAATCCTCCCTGGCATTTTTGCAACGCAACAGGTTTCTGCAGCGAATTGTCACAGGCGACAAAACGTGGATCCACCACTTCACCCCCGAAACGAAGCGAATATCAATGGAATGGGTACACTCCTCATCACCACAATGAAAGAACGCCAAGGATCAACCTTCAGCCAGTAAGGTTATGACGACAGTGTTCTTTGACATGGAGGGTTTGCTGCATGTGCAATTCATGCCGAAAGGAACGACAATCAACGCGGCGTCGTATTGTCAAACGTTGCACCGGTTCCGTAAAGCGATTAAAGAGAAGCGTCGGGAGAAATTGAGCGGCGGTGTGATTTTGTTGCATGATAACGCAACTCCTCACAAGGCCCGCCAAACGTGAGAACTAGCGCCATGTGACTTTCATCTGTTCGGTAAGCTCAAAACAGAACTCGTGGTCGACGTTTCCAGACCGATAAGGAGGTGAAGGCCGCTGTCTCCGAGTGGTTGCAGAACGCTGGAGGAAATTTCTATGCATCCGGCATCGACAAGTTGGTTGTGCGTTCGCAGAAATGTTTGGAGTCTCTTGAAAACTATGTGGAAAAGTGATGTTACAGTGTATGTCGTTATAGTCATGTTGCTGTTGTATAGGTGATGTAATAAATGGCCATAACTGGGAAGTGCAACTTATTTTCTGACCTGCCCTCGTACATTCACATGGATCAATATCACAACCTATATCACAATTTGAATGAAATCACTAACACTGCTAATAACATACTAAACAATATCATCCCATTAATTTTTGATAAGTATTTCAGAAGAGTAAGATCGATACTTCACAAGTCAGCCCTATTCATGATGCATCCCGCTAGACTCCTTCCCCTACCCCCTCCCATTCCAGTAATGGCAATTCAAAACCTAACAACAGTAGCATTCACAATCTGTGGATGACTTCTAATCCAGCAGGCCAGCTTCTGAGTTTTCAGTCTACATTTTAAAATAAATTTCTCTAGCATATATATTTGTTCTCACTCTCAAATCTTTTACATCTTTTAGTTGTTAATCTGCTTCCCAAACTAATCCGTTTCAACAATTTGGGACATATGGACAGAGAATCAGAAGATAAGAATGTATACAGTTTGTTCCAAGAACATATATCCTCCAAATCAAAATCTGTTTTGTCATCTCAACATGTTCACCACATCATAGTCAATACACTATCTACATTTCTCAGCATCTCGGTTTAGAAATTTTCACTACTGTTTGAAGGATTCAGTCAAACCAAGGTCTATGTTCTGTTTCAAAAATATTTAATATGCCCTTCACATCCAACGAAACAGAGTTCCAAACAGAATGTTGTCATCAAGAAACACTAATTATTAAGAATTTTCAAAGATGTGCAGTGTTTTACTATGTTTTTAGCCCCACTCCATGAACATCACTAATTCTTTAACTTCAAACCACAAGAAAATACACGCCTCCCTCTATGTTAAGCGATCTAATGTGTGCTTATAAAAACACATTCACCACCAAATTCATGTGCAGTGTTTTACCATGACATTATTTTTTATGAATTATTAATGGTTCTTGTTAGTGGGTTACTGTAGTCATGTCCTAGTTCGTGAACCATGGGCAACGGCTGAGTGGCCTAGTAAGTGGTCCTGAGAGTCGGGATACCAGTTGCTATGGAATGGGAGTGGGCATCTCGGACATTTTCTGAGTCATGGCCCTCCTTGTGCTCAGGCGGCTAGGACTATAAAATTCACCAGTGGTCCATAACCCATTAGAGGAGAGATCCTCACTTGGACTATGTGCAAGTAGGGTAGCATCCTGCTTCATGAATTTACCGAGCTCAGAACATTTTAAGCAAGCCTTGTACCTATGGGAGTAATGGAGTCCTACTCCCATTTGACAGGCAACGGACTCCTTGGAAACAACTTGGCGAACGAAATGGAATTCGATGGGGAGCTATCAATATTAATGGGGCTTATGGAAGAAAGAAGGTAGAACTGGCTGAGTCAGCAAAGAGGATGCATCTGGATGTGCTAGGAGTAAGTGATATTCGGGATGAAGTTGACAAATTTTATGAAGCATTGAGTGACATCATGGTCAGGGTCAACAGCAAGGATAGAATAGTGCTAATGGGCGATTTCAAGGCGAGAGTTGGGAATACAACTGAAGGATACAAAAGGGTGATTGGTAAATGTGGGGAAGATATGGAAGCTAATGGGAATGGGATGCGTTTGCTGGACTTCTGTGCTAGTATGGGTTTAGCTGTTACGAATACATTCTTTAAGCATAAGGCTATTCACCGCTACACATCGGAGGCTAGGGGTACCAGATCCATAATAGACTATATCTTAACAGACTTTGAATTCAGGAAATCTGTTAGGAATGTACGAGTTTTTCGCTGATTTTTCGATGATACAGACCACTATCTGATCTGTAGTGAACTAAGTATCTCTAGGCCTAGGGTAGAGAAAGTGAAATCTGTCTGCAAACGAATAAGGGTAGAAAATCTCCAGGATGAGGAAATTAGACAGAAGTTCATGGATATGATTAGTGAGAGGTTTCGAACAGTAGACAGTAAGCAGGTTCAGGATACAGAAAGTGAATGGGTGGCATACAGGGATGCTGTAGTAGAAACAGCAAGGGAATGCCCAGGAACAACTGTGTGTGAAGATGGGAAAAGGCGAACATCTTGGTGGAATGATGAAGTGAGAGCAGCCTGTAAACGTAAAAAGAAGGCTTATCAGAAATGGCTCCAAACAAGGGCCGAGGCAGACAGGGATTGGTACGTAGATGAAAGAAACAGAGCTAAACAAATAGTTGTTGAATCCAAAAAGAACTCTTGGGAAGATTTCGGTAATAACCTGGAAAGGCTAGGTCAAGCAGGGAAACCTTTCTGGACAGTAATAAAGAATCTTAGGAAGGGAGGGAAAAGGGAAATGAACAGTGTTTTGAGTAATTCAGGTGAACTCATAATAGATCCCAGGGAATCACTGGAGAGGTGGATGATAGAATATTTTGAACATCTTCTCAATGTAAAAGGAAATCATCCTGGTGGTGTTGTAAACAGCCAAGCTCATGGGGAGGAGGAAAATGATGTTGGTGAAATTATGCTTGAGGAAGTGGAAAGGATGGTAAATAAACTCCATTGTCATAAGGCAGCAGGAATAGATGAAATTAGACCTGAAATAGTGAAGTATAGTGGGAAGGCAGGGATGAAATGGCTTCATAGAGTAGTAAAATTAGCGTGGAGTGTTGGTAAGGTACCTTCAGATTGGACAAAAGCAGTAATTGCACCTATCTATAAGCAAGGGAACAGGAAGGATTGCAACAACTATCTAGGTATCTCATTGATTAGTATACCAGGCAAAGTATTCACTGGCATCTTGGAAGGGAGGGTGCGATCAGTCGTTGAGAGGAAGTTGGATGAAAACCAGTGTGGTTTCAGACCACAGAGAGGCTGTCAGGATCAGATTTTCAGTATGCGCCAGGTAATTAAAAAATGCTACGAGAGGAATAGGCAGTTGTGTTTATGTTTCGTAGATGTAGAGAAAGCATACGGCAGGGTACCGAGGGAAAAGATGTTCGCCATACTGGGGGACTATGGGAATTAAAGGTAGATTATTAAAATCAATCAAAGGCATTTATGTTGACAATTGGGCTTCAGTGAGAATTGATGGTAGAATGAGTTCTTGGTTCAGGGTACATACAGGAGTTAGACAAGGCTGTAATCTTTCACCTTTGCTGTTTGTAGTTTACATATATCATCTGCTGAAAGGTATAAAATGGCAGGGAGGGATTCAGTTAGGTGGAAATGTAGTAAGCAGTTTGGCCTATTCTGACAACTTGGTCTTAATGGCAGACTGTGCCGAATGCCCACAGTCTAATATCTTGGAACTTGAAAATAGGTGCAATGAGTATGGTATGAAAAATTAGCCTCTCGAAGACTAAATTGATGACAGTTGGTACGAAATTCAACAGAATTGAATGTCTGATTGGTGATACAAAGCTAGAACAGGTTGATAATTTCAAGTATTTTGGTTGTGTGTTTTCCCAGGATGGTAATATGGTAAGCGAGATTGAATCAAGGTGTAGTAAAGCTAATGCAGTGAGCTCGCAGTTGCGATTAGCAGTATTCTGTAAGAAGGAAGTCAGCTCCCAGACGAAACTATCTTTACATTGGTCTGTTTTCAGACCAACTTTGCTTTACGGGAGCGAAAGCTGGGTGGACTCAGGATATTTTATTCATAAGTTAGAAGCAACAGACATGAAAGTAGCAAGAATGATTGCTGGTACAAACAGGTGGGAACAATGGCAGAAGGTTACTCGAAATGAGGAGATAAAGGCTAATTTAGGAATGAACTCGATGGATGAAGCTGTACGCATAAACCGGCTTCAGTGGTGGGGTCATGTGAGGCAAATGGAGGAGGATAGGTTACCTAGGAGAATAATGGACTCTGCTATGGAGGGTAAGAGAAGTAGAGGGAGACCAAGACGACTATGGTTAGACTCGGTTTCTAACGATTTAAAGATAAGAGGTATAGAACTAAATGAGGCCACAACACTAGTTGCAAATCGAGGATTGTGGCGACATTTAGTAAATTCTCAGAGGCTTGGAGACTGAATGCTGAAAGGCATAACAGTCTATAATGATAATGTATGTATTAATTTTAGGAATTACTAAGGACCAATATTTTATATAGGTACATTGATTTTAACATGACCGAGCTCGATAACTGCAGTTGCTCAAGTGCGGCCATTATCCAGTATTCGGGAGATAGTGAGTTTGAACCCCGCTGTCGGCAGCCCTGAAGATTTTTTTCCGTGGTTTGCCATTTTCACCCCAAAGCCGCAGCTGCTTCCTTCCCACTCCTAGCCCTTTCCTGTTCCATCGTCGCCATAAGACATATCTGTGTTGGTGAGACATAAAGCAGCTTGTAAAAAAAAAAAGTTAACTTGACATTCCACTCTTTCCAAGGGACATTAATTTTAAGTCATTCTCACGAAGGTTCATGAATTTTTATTGTACGAGGGCTGTACATAAATTAGTGGCAATGTTGATAGAATGCAATATTTAATGAACTAACAAGTACAACTGCATTACATTCCTTCAGTGTAGTCATCTGCAAAGTCTATTACCTTTTGCTAAATGTCGGAAAGCCATTGGAGACCATTGGCAAAGAGTTTTCTATTGATGACAGCAATAAAGCGCTCTACTGCACAGAATACAGATGCCACATCAGGAAATCGGTGGCCTAGGAGGGGCTCCTTCAACTTTTGAAACAGGTCGAAGTCACAAGGACTCACGTCTGGTGAATACGGAGAGTGTTCCAAGACCTCCCAGTGCCACCACACAAAACGCCTTGACCCATCCCACAGCCGTTCTATACAGTAAAGCATTCTCGCCATAGACTGCATGTAATCCTCGATAACATTCTGAAGGATTTTTGGCACGGGCAACATCGATCTTCATTCACGAACACTGATCATCTGTTGAATAAATGCTTTAGAGCAGTGAAATCAACGCTCTTCACTTCAACGCAACACAGCAACAACACTCCCATCTGGATACCCATCAGATGTACACTACATATTGACAACAGCACCACCTGACCACTCCATATCCTATTTGCGCATGCCCGATCTCCTGTGAGTGTCTGGACTCTAATTGTAACTCATCATGAGTAATAAAAGTATTTTAAAGTAAAATTTAACATTTTATTTCGTAACTGATAATTGTCAATACGGATCGCAATGAAATTTGTAACCTGGTCTAGAAAGCCAAGAATAATGGCCGAGTTGATTCATAATGCTGACCACACACCACCTCGTAATCCCCAGGCCTTTTGTCTGAGCAGCGGTCGCTTGGTAGTCCAAGGCCCTCCCTGGCCAGTGGTAAAATCTTAATTATCTCACTGTTAATAAGTCAGCACTGAAGTACATGGCTTCTAACTGTTCAGATGAAAATGATCATAGAAAATAGCACAAGTGTATTTTATGCTTCTTTTTATAGTAAATATTTTTTGTGTTATCCTGAATTTATATGATTCAATGTTGGTGCTGTACATAGTCATTATGCTATCACCCTCCGAGTTGGAATTAACTTGGTGAATTGCATTAAAAGCATGTTATCCTATTATAGGGGCCACATGGTAATGGGAGATTCTTTCAACTCTTCTCTCTTCAAGCAAACATTCCAGAGAGTTTTCGCAAAGGACCAGAAGGGCGAATTCAAAATGGCTTTTAATGGTACTTTGGAAGTTAAAACTTCTCGAGAATTGAAAGGTAAGTTTTTAAGTGAATAATTGTAATAAACTCAGTTTAATAGAAGGTTTAATATATCATTTAAACGTGCAAGGATTGACCTGCAAGAACATATGTTTTTGAAACTAATTCATTCATTCATTCATTCATTCATTCATTCATTCATTCATTCTATATATGTGTGTCCTCAGTTTCTGGTGACCCGGAACTGGGGGAGGGGAGTATTCTGTTCTGTTTATTTACTAGTATCGCAGTATATCCGAATAAGGACAGGTGACATCTTGACACTGACAGACAAGACCAAGGAGCTTGTTCAGTGTATGAAGGAGGACAAAGCTGTTCTCAGACTGAGTGAAAGGAAATGGAGAGGAAGAGGGGAGAGAAAATGGAATGAAGTATACAGGCTGTTTTTCAGTGGTGGGCAGGATACTAGAAATGGGGTAAGAATGTTCTTGAGAAAGAATATCTGGGAATATGTGGAGAAGATAAATGACAGAATCTTCATTAGAAGGATCCCATTTCAGACAGAAACAAAAGATCTGTTCCAAATACAGTATATGCTCCACAAACCAGCAGTAGAGAAGGGAACATAGAGCAATTCCCTGGAGAAATGGAGAAATATATAAAAGACAAGAAAGTAGTAGTTATGGGAGATTTGAATGCAAAAGTGGGAAGAGACTAGGAAGAGAAAAGATCTTGCGACTTTATGGATATAGCAACAAGAAACAAGTAGTAGGTAAACTCCCACTGGTTCAGCAGCCTTGATCATTTCTAAACCCTTTCATCTATCCCACAATTTCCTCAACATAATCTTTTTAACTGGCCAGTCTATCTCAACCATTAAATGTCTGGTTCCTATCTCATTTCTTCTTCCTCTGCTCCTGCTGTCAGAGTAACTTCTGCATGTGTCTGATTTCTTACATTCAGTAGTCCATGGAAATATTCTTTCCATCAGTTCCTCTCTCCTGATTTTGTCAGTATTACGCCCTATTTGTTCTTCACAAACCCAGAGATCTGATTTCCATTCCTGCTGTTCTTGATTTTCCCAGCTAGTTATTTCTTTCAACAGTGAAAATCGTCCTGTATTTCCTGTGTGAATGCTTCCCAGCTCTTCTTCAGTAATTAAGCTCGCTCTCTTCAGAGTGTAAAATTGCAGGGAGGGGGGGTGGGAGATCAGAATTTTCCGCCATCGATGATTTTATCTAAAGGTTCCTCCCAAGTAAAATTGCCCTGGAGGGACTAGTTCATTATAAAATAATGAGGAAAATTTAGAACACATATATTAGTGAAATTAATGTATTTTACTGTATATTTTCATAAAAACTTCAGCAATAATACACATAATATAGAAATAATTGAATGGCTGCCAGACTTTGAGCATAAAGCAATATAGCGGTGGCAACTCTGCACCTTATGACAGGCAAGCCCGCCAGTGGCGTCAGTCTTCAACCTGCAAGCTTGTACATGGCAATGAATAGTCGAGGTCGAGAATCTAGAAATGAAATGCATGGTAAAAAGTAAGAAGAGTTTTAATTACTCACTTCCTTAAAAACGATAATGGTAGCCTTTCTGTAAAGGATTTCAAACAAAATGGAAATTTATCGAACATCTCCTTAGATAAGTATTTTTCAGTCTCTTAATTCCTCTTCCTATAAACTAATATTTGGCCTAATTTGTCCTTTTGAATTCTATTATTTTTTTTTAAACTCTATTCTAGTTTATTTGTCTACTAATGTCCATCTCTCTGCTGACAGCTTTCTCATACTTCTTAGACAAGCAGCTTACTCCCTTACTCCCAAGTCTCCCCAGCCCAAAATCTGTAATATTTTCGTGACGTTACTCTTTTTGTCAGAAATCATCCAGAACAAATCGTACTGTTTTCCTTTGGATCTCTTCCAGTTCTTGAATCAAGTAATCCTGGTGAAGGCCCAGTACACTAGAACTGTATTCTAATTAGGGTCTTACTAGTGACTTATCCTCCCTCTTCTTCACATCCCTATGACAACCCCCAAATACCCAATCAATCAATCAATCAATCAATCAATCAATCAATCGATCCTGATCTGCATTTAGGGCAGTCGCCCAGGTGGCAGATTCCCTATCTGTTGTTTTCCTAGCCTTTTCTTGATTTCAAAGAAATTGGAAATTTATGGAACATCTCCCTTGGTAAGTTATTCCAGTCCCTAACTCCCCTTCCTATAAATTAATATTTGCCCCAATTTGTCCTCTTGAATTCCAACTTTATCTTCATATTGTGATCTTTCCTACTTTTAAAGACACCACTCAAACTTATTCGTCTACTAATGTCATTCCACGCCATCTCTCCGCTGACAGCTCGGAACATACCACTTAATACCAGTGTAAAGGGTCCGTTATTGGGCATTATAAATTTTCCAGCTAACTCATTCCTGATTGCCAGTGCTTCGCCCCCTGTGTGCTAGGCTGGGCTCATCAATTGGTACCTAGCACACCTACCAAGACGCTGGCTAGTGCATACCGTGAAGGCCACTACGTAGGCTAATTGTAGCCACCGGCAGTGCCAATGCACTATGTGAGACTTTGTCTCATTACCAAAAATTGATGCCTGCTTGGCCATCAGATGATATAGATGTTGATTCCCATAGGGAATGTGAAATATTTGTTCCGAATGAGTAAATTTATAATACCAATATAAAGGGTCCGTTATTGGACATTATCAATTTTCAATAAATAATAATGCATTGCAACCCAACTCACACATACAAGCTTCATATTACAGTTTAATATATAGAGCTTTAAAAATTTGCCCAACAATTTAAAAAAAGAACTTGATTACATAAAAGAAATAGCCAAATTCAACGGCTTTAACACCAACACGATCAATACAATTATTAACAAAGTAAAACTAAAACTAACAACACAACTTTCCCCAATAAAACCCAATAAACAAAAGTTCACAACTTTCACATACTCTAATCCAGTTATCCATCAGATAGCCAACCCTCTGAGAAAACATGAAGTCAATACTGCTTTCAAAACACAAAACAAAACATATTTTGTAACCAAAACTCTGTCAACCTAAAAAAATAACCGCTATACAGACTCAGGTATTTATAGACTCAGTTGTTCACAGTGTAATTCTTCTTATATCGGCCAAACAGGTCGTAGCTTCCAAACTCTATATTTAGAACACTTCAACACCCAAAAACATAATAAATTTCCGCAATGAGTACCCACATGAGAGACATTGGTCACCACTTCATCACAATAGAACAGGACTTAAAAATCTTATAAAAGAATTGAAAAAAGCAGACTAATGACCGAATTTGAGAACCTATACATCTTTCTGGACCAACATTTTAATAAAGACAGAAACTTGAATGATTTAATAGACACAAAAAGCCCCCGTTATGATAAATTCCCATTCTGCTTCAAAAAAATTAATTTTCAAGACAAAATTTTTTTTAAAATCTTTAACACTACGTCATCTAATTCTCCCAACACATTGACAGACATGCCCCTCCCCTTTATCTCCCCCATTCCCATCAACTCCCTTCTACACATTGGCAGCAAGCCCATAACTCCTCCCTCCCAAGCAAGCGCTTCCCCTCCACTACGGCGTCATGGATACAATACGAGAAGTAGGAACCGAGGGACCTTCAAAAATGCGACAACACCCAACACAGATAACATCTTAACAGCCTAAAGAATAACAGATATTAACTTTACCCATCATTAACTTTCAGGACCAACCACTCCCTCCCCCTTTTAAAAATCTCTAATACCATATCAGCCAACACTCCCAACACATATACAGGCGCGCCCCTCCACTCTACCTCCCACCTTTCCGTGAACTCTCCTCTGCGCTTGGACAACAAGCCCATAGCTCCTCCCTTCCAAGCGTTTCCCCCTCCACTACGACCTCACAAACACAACGTGCGGAATATTAGTGGAGCTTCCTTCATTAGTCTGACAACATTCAACCCGAGCAAGTAAATTCTCAGTGACCTATCGGGTATGTGAACTAATATTTATCTGTCTTTACTGCCTAGATCATTTCTTTTAAACATCATTTTAATAATATCACAATTACAGACAATCTACACACACTTGGCTTCCACACCATACACCAGAGATTACGATCAACACGCTAGCATCCAGCACGCACCAACACCATCATGTTGGGCCACCACAACTTCACTTAACCGATAAGATTGATGATGACTCTTCCTGAGCCGTGACACTCCGACCAGTCGTAGTGTACTTTGGCATTTAATTCCTTCGCTATGGATTATGCCAAATGTTAAATCAACATTTTATTTCACAAGGCTGGCATCACAAGCCAAAGATTTCGACCTGGTCTTCATTTTTCAATTTTACGACATTACCTCCGAATAAGGTCTAAATTAACCATTCTCACGCTAGCATATTTTACATAGCACTCTAAAAATGTAATATATAAAACTCAAATTTAGGCGAGTGATTCTAAAAACCCGCAAGAAGTTCCCTTGAAACAACTATTTTTAACAAATAACGTCTGCCATTGTTGTCATTCACAGTGTGCCTATGTACTTATTCAAACTTTCTTTTCAACTACACTTAAACTAAGCCTAAACATTTTAAGACATTCCATTCAAGTTTCCTTTTACGCCAGTAAAATTCACCATTTGCTTATTGAGAGCCAAATTCTCGAACCTGGGACTTCAACCAGATAACTTTTTCAGTTCACGACTACAATTCTAAATGGGGCCTCTTTTGGCATCTCCCAAAGTGCTGGAATGTTTTTCCTAGCATTCCAAACAATGTAATATTTCAATTCTGAAACCAAACCACTGCTGCTAGACACTGTGTAGTTACCTTTTCACAACTGGTGATCATCAGCCAACAGCAGAAATGTAGGTATACTCATTGATGCGGGACATTTGTATTCTATTTCGTTAGACTGCTCCCATGTAAATATAAATCTTAGTAATTACTTTTCCTAACATTTCTAATAGTGTAGTGTCAAAGTTTCAAGTCGGACCATTGCTACTGGACTCCGTTATGTGCCTTACACAACTGGCAATCAACAGCCAACGGCTGATATTGTTGTTTTACGCATTGGTACCGATTACTTGCATCCTTTTCCTTAGACTGCTCCCATGTAAATATGTCAATTTAAATCTTCGTAATTACATTTCCTAACATTTCAAATAGTGTAGTGTCATAATTTCAAGTCAGTCCTCTGCTGATGGATGCTCTTATATGCCTTGCTCCTACTGTAAATATGTTAATATTAATTCTTAGTCATTATAATTTAAATATAAATCAGGTACGTGATTTAACCTTGAGGTACAGTGACTGATGCTGCCTTCTATGAACATGTCTCACATTCTTATGGTAATAATGATAAATTCCTAATTGTTAAAAATGTTAATGTATTGAATTGGTGGTATTTAATAAACTAATTAGCATCCTACAGTATTGTATCTTCAGTACGGATCCATAATGATATTTATCACTTGCAACATACCACTTAGTCGTGCAGCTCATCTACTTTCTCCCAAGTCTTCCCAGCCCAAACTTTGCAACCTTTTTTTAACACTACTCTTTTGTCGGAAATCACCCAGAACAAATCGAGCTGCTTTTCTTTGGGTTTTTTTCCAGTTCTTGAATCAAGTAATCCTGGTGAGGGTCCAATACACTGGAACCATACCCTACTTGGGGTCTTACCAGAGACTTATATGCCCTCTCCTTTACATCCTTACTACAACCCCTAAATACCCTCATAGCCATGTGCAGAGATCTGTACCCTTTATTTACAATCATATTAATGTGATTACCCCAAAGAAGATCTTTCCTTATATTAAGACCTAGGTACATATAATGATCCCCAAGGGGAACTTTCACCCCATCAATGCAGTAATTAAGACCGAGAGGACTTTTCCTATTTGTGAAACTCACAACCTGACTTTTAACCCCGTTTATCATCATTCCATTGCCGACTATCCATCTCACAACATTACCGAGGTCATTTTGCAGTTGCTCACATTCTTGTAACTTATTTATTACTCTGTATAGAATAACATCATCTGCAAAAAGCCTTGTCTCTGATTCCACTTCTTTACGCATATCATTGATGTATGTAAGAAATCATAAAGGTCCAATAATACTGCCTTGAGGAAATCCTCTCTTAATTATTACAGGACCGGGCAAGTTGGCCGTGCGCGTAGAGGCGCGCGGCTGTGAGCTTGCATCCGGGAGATAGTAGGTTCGAATCCCACTATCGGCAGCCCTGAAGATGGTTTTCCGTGGTTTCCCGTTTTCACACCAGGCAAATGCTGGGGCTGTACCTTAATTAAGGCCACGGCCGCTTCCTTCCAACTCCTAGGCCTTTCCTATCCCATCGTCGCCATAAGACCTATCTGTGTCGGTGCGACGTAAAGCCGCTAGCAAAAAAAAAAAAAAATATTACAGGGACAGATAAAGCTTCGCCTACTATAATTCTCAAAGTTCTATAATCTAGAAACATAGCCACCAATTCGATCACTCTTTTGTCAAGTCCAATTGCACTCATTTTTGCTACTTGTCTCCATGATCTACCCTATCAAATGCCTTAGATAGGTCAATCGTGATACAGTCCATTTGACTTCCTAAATCCAGGATATCTGCTATATCTTGCTGGAATCCTACAAGTTGAGCTTCAGTGGAGTAACCTTTCTTAAACCCAAAGTGCCTTCTATCAAACCAATTATTAATGTCGCACACATGTCTAATATTATCAGAAAGATTGCTTTCCCAAAGCTTACATGCAATGAATGTCAAACTGAGTGGCCTGTAATTTTCAGCTTTATGTCTATCACCCATTCCTTTATACACAGAGGTTACTATAGCAACTCTCCATTCATTTGGTATAGCTCCTTCATGCAAACAATAATCAAATAAGTACTTTAGATGGACACAAAGGGTCTTAATAGACCTACGTGTGGAGCTCTGCGAAGACAGGGCTCACCCATTCCTTATCTATTTAAGTACTTCAGGTATGTTCTGTATCTCAACCCATTGTCTTTAGTGTATCCCCTGAAACCTTATCAATTCTGGCGGCTTTTCTAGTTTTCAAATTTTGTATCTTACTGTAAATGTCATTGTTGTCATAGGTAAATTTTAATACTACTTTAGTATTAGTCACCTCCTCTGTCTGGACATTATCCTTGTAACAAACAATTTTTACATACTGCTGACTGAATACTTCTGCCTTTTGGAGATCCTCGCATACACACTCCCCTTGTTCATAAATGATTCCTGGAATATCCTTCTTGGAAGCTGTTTCTGCCATCAAGTACCTATACATAATCTCCATTTTTCACTAAAATGTGTATGACTGCCAATTATGCTTGCCGTCATGTTTTCCTTAGCTGACTTCTTTGCTGTATTCAATTTCCTAGTAAGTTCCTTCAGTTTCTCCCTACTTCCATTAGGGTGGTCCTTATACGAAGGGTTACACAATGTTGAATGGTTTCAATGTACAGTACCTTATTTTCTTTCTTTCTTACTTTTGGCATATTTTGATATTGTGCCAAATTTCATTACAATTAGTTAATGTTAACCTTTGCTGCACTGGACCTAAGTATCTAAATAATACTGAAGTACTGAAAGAATAAATTTTCTTTTTAATGTGTCTTTTCTACAATCAGGGTATTGTGTCTGGTGATCTTGTACACATCACAAAATGAATTTTCTTTGTTCATCGGCTGTTGAGAGGCTATTGAAATCTTGCATTAACTTCACTCCTTTCGCTGCTGTATCGATTACCACCATACAATTTTTCATAGCCTCTTTGGCATTAAGATATGAAATGTTTACATGCCAAGAGGCATGATCCATCTATATGAAATCTAAATCTTTACGAATTTCTTTGGCATGTCCAAACTCTCGACTTCATTGAATTTGTAATTTTCCTCACCTGTGTAAGAGATTTAAAATATAATCTGTTAACACAAATTTTGATTTATTCTGAATACCTCGTGCAAAACTGCTGAGTTTAAATTTATAGAAAACTTACCCAACAATTTTATAAGTGCACCAGATAGAACAGTGTACTTCCTTTTGGTTCCTGAGGTTTTCCGCTTCAGATTTCTAACCATACATCTTTTTTGTGTCATTGTTAACCTTGATATAGATATTGATTCCCATAAGGAACCTGAAATATTTGTCCAGAATGAGTAACGTTCTCTTATAAGATTTTATTCGATGGAAATAAATATCACGCGAGAACACGTTCACTTCCTTATATAAATTACTTTATTGTCACTGTAGGACACAACAAACATTTTTTTTTTTCTAGTTGCTTTACGTCGCACCGACATGGATAGGTCTTATGGCGACGATGGGACAGGAAATGGCTAGGAAGTGGGAAGGAAGCGGCCGTGGCCTTAATTAAGGTACAGCCCCAGCATTTGCTTGGTGTGAAAATGGGAAACCACGGAAAACCATTTTCAGGGCTGCCGAAAGTGGGGTTCAAACCTACTATCTCCCGAATACTGGATACTGGCCGCACTTAAGCGACTGCAGCTATCGAGCTCAGTAAACACACAATTATACACACTAGGAAGTGACACTACAACATTTAATAGCGGAGTACCCTGAAGTCTACTCTTACAAGTACAGATATCAACAGCACTGACTCGCGCACTATAACATAATCTCTCTTGAATTCACCGCCTCACTAACTGACGGCTCGATATATATATATATATATATATATATATATATATATATACTGTTCAATCAACCGCTTAGAATTATCGATTCCTAGAAGGGTTCTTACAACACTCTAATGGAACACACTCGAAACATCGATCGACCAGCTAGTCGTATGGAGTACTCCAGTAATGGATCCAGCTCGAACTTTCGTTTACTGTTTACCAATACACATAGAAATTTCTCCAACATTCCTAATGTCTCTACGTGTATCTGGATCGATCGATCAATCAATCAATCAATACTAATCTGCATTTAGGGCAGTCGCCCAGGTGGCAGATTACCTATCTGTTGTTTTCCTAGCCTTTTTCTAAATGATTTCAAAGAAATTTGAAATATATTGAACATCCCCTTGGTAAGTTATTCCAATCCCTAACTCCCCTTCCTGTAAATGAATATTTGCCTCAGTTTGTCCTCTTGAATTCCAACTTTATCTTCATATTGTGATCTTTCCTACTTTTATAAATGCCACTCAAACTTACTCGTCTACTAATGTCATTCCACGCCATCTCTCCGCTGACAGCTCGGAACATACCACTTATTATTATTACATGTAATAAATATCATTTTTGATCCGTATTGATGATATTCGATTAGAATAATAACAGTAAGTTGTTATTCTAATCACATACCACTTAGTCGAGCAGCTCTCCTTCTTTCTCTCAGTTCTTCCCAGCCCAAACTTTGCAACATTTTTGAAACGCTACTCTTTTGTCGGAAATCACCCAGAACAAATTGAGTTGCTTTTCTATGGATTTTTTCCAGTTCTTGAATCAGGTAATCCTGGTGAGAGTCCCATTCACTGGAACCATACTCTAGTTTGGGTCTTACCAGAGACGTATATGCCCTCTCCTTTACATCCTTACTACAACCCCTAAACACCCTCATAACCATGTGCAGAGATCTGTACCCTTTATTTACAATCCCATTTATGTGATTAGCCCAATGAAGATCTTTCCTCATATTAACACCTAGATACTTACAATGATCCCCAAAAGGTACTTTCACCCCATCAACACAGTAATTAAAACTGAGAGGACTTTTCCTATTTGTGAAACTCACAGCCTGACTTTTAACCCCCGTTTATCGTCATACCATTGCCTGCTCTCCATCTCACAACATTTTCGCGGTCACATTGCAGTTGCGCACAATCTTGTAACTTGTTTATTACTCTATAGAGAATAACATCATCCGCAAAATGCCTTACCTCTGATTCCACTCCTTTACTAATATCATTTATATATATAAGAAAACATAAAGGTCCGATAATACTGCCTTGAGGAATTCCCCTCTGAATTATTACAGGGTCAGATAAAGCTTCACCTACTCTAATTCTCTGAGATCTGTTTTCTAGAAATATAGCAACCCATTCTCTCACTCTTTTGTCTAGTCCAATTGCAGTCATTTTTGCCAGTAGTCTCCCATGATCCACCGTATCAAATTCTTTAGACAGGTCAATCGTGATACAGTCCATTTGACCTCCTGAATCCAAGATATCTGCTATATTTTGCTGGAATCCTACAAGTTGAGCTCAGTGGAATAACCTTTCCTAAAACCGAACTGCCTTCTATTGAACCAGTTATTAATTTCACAAACATGTCTAATATAATCAGAAAGAATGCCTTCCCAAAGCTTAGATACAATGCATGTCAAACTTACTGGCCTGTAATTTTCAGCTTTATGTCTATCATCCTTTCCTTTTTACACAGGGGTTGCTATAGCAACTCTCCATTCATCTGGTATAGCTCCTCCGACCAAACAACAATCAAATAAGTACTTCTGATATGGTACTATATCCCAACTCATTGTCTTTAGTATATCCCCAGAAATCTTATCAATTCCAGCCGCTTTTCTAGTTTTCAACTTTTGTATCTTATTGTAAATGTCAGTTATCATATGTACATTTTAATACTTCTTTAGCTTTAGGCTCCTCCTCTATCTGGACATTATCCTTGTAACCAACAATCTTTACATACTGCTGACTGAATACTTCTGCCTTTTGAAGATCCCCACATACACACTCCCCTTGTTCATTAATTATTCCTGAAATGTCCTTCTTGGAACCTGTTTCTGCCTTAAAATACCTATACATACTCTTCCATTTTTCACTAAAATTTGTATGACTGCCAAATATACTTTCCATCATGTAATTCTTAGCTGCCTTCTTTGCTAGATTCGATTTTCTAATAAGTTCCTTCAATTTCTCCTTACTTCCACAGCCATTTTTAACTCTATTATAATAAGGTGGGTGTTTACCATTCCTTACCTCCCTTAAAGGTACAAACCTGTTTTCGCATTTCTCAACAATTTCTGTAAACACATCCCAGAGTCTGTTTACTTTTTTATTTACCGTTTTCCACCGATCATAGTTACTTTTTAGAAACTGCCTCAAGGCTGCTTTATCAGCCATATGGTACTGCCTAATAGTCCTACTTTTAAGACTTCCTTTCTATCAGATTTATTTTTAACTATGACAAAAACAGCTTCATGATCACTTATACTATCTATTACTTCAGTTTCTCTATAGAGCTCATCTGGTTTTATCAGCACCACATCCAGGATATTTTTCCCTCTGGTTGGTTCCATCACTTTCTTAATCAGCTGTGCATATTAACTTATTTGCCATTTGTTGGTCATGCTTCCTGTCGTTCGTATTTCCTTCCCAATTGAGATCTGGTAAATTCAGATCTCCCGCTACAATCACATTTCTTTCCTTGTTTCCTACATAGCTGATTATCTTATCATATAATTCTGAATCCATGTCAGTGCTAACCTTTCCCGGTCTGTACACTCGAAATATATCAAGTTGCCTATTATCTTTAGAAATGAGCCTTATACCTAGAATTTCATGTGTCTCATCTTTAACTTTTTCATGGCTTACAAATTTTCTCTTTCACCAGAATGAATACTCCCCCTCCCACCATTCCTATCCTGTCCTATCTCTACGATACACACTCCAGTTCCGTGAGAAAATTTCTGCATCCATTATATCATTTCTTAGCCATGATTCAACTCCTATTACAATATCTGGTAAGTATGTATGTATTAAATTACTCAATTCTATTCCTTTCTTTACATTAGTTCAACACTAACAATTTTATGTCATCCCTACTTGATTTCCATTTCCCTGTTCCCTTATCACCGCTTCCTAGGCCACCCTGTTTCCCTGAATGTACCTCCCTATTACCCTTCCAAACAAATTTCCTAACTTATACGTACCACTGCGGTTTAAGTGAAGGCCATCTGAGCGCAGATCCCTATTTCCTACCCACCCATTACGATCTAGAAATTTCACTCCTAGTTTCCCACATACCCACTCCATAGTCTCATTTAAATCCCCAATCACCCTCCAGTCAGTATCCCTCCTACACAGTATTCCACTAATAACAATCTCCGCTTTCTTAAACTTCACCCGTGCTACATTTACCAGATCCCACACATCTCCAACTATGTTGTTATTTATATCAGCTTGCCTTACATTGTCGGTACCAACATGAAACACTACCACCTTCTTCTTCCCCACCTCCCTCTCTTCTACTTTCCTCAACATCTGCCTCAACCTAATTCCTGGATAACATTCTACCCTGGTTCCCTTTCCTCCACACACTTTCCCCACGTGTCTAACGATGGAATCCCCCATGACCAGAGCATCAACCCTACCCACCTCATTTGATCCCGTCCCCTCCTGGTCAGCCCTGTCTTTCCTGATAGCTGCAGAAGCTACTTCCTCCTCCCTTTTCTCCTTCCCATGACCCTGTTCCACCTGTCTTTTCCTATCCTCTACTCAACATTTCCCTTTCCTACCTTTTCCCTTCCTCCTACTTCCACACATCTCAGCAACAGTTCCCTGTCCCTCATCTTCCCTGTGTTCTACATGGAGTGACTCGTACCGATTTCGCACAGACACCCGTCCTGAATTCTGATCCTGAATAGAGCCCTTAGCCTGCAATCTCCTTCCCCTTAGAACATTAGACCACCTTTCTTCTACACTCCCCCCTTTCCTTCCCCTCCCCCTTGTACACCTACTGTAACCTGTACATTGTTTGAGGGAGTCCTATCTTCCTTCCTGTCTTCTGTGAGATTCCTAATTATCTCCCTCAA
This sequence comes from Anabrus simplex, assembly GCF_040414725.1. Lineage (NCBI taxonomy): Eukaryota > Metazoa > Arthropoda > Insecta > Orthoptera > Tettigoniidae > Anabrus > Anabrus simplex. Next base: position 256,353,818 of record NC_090266.1, read on the forward strand.
ACTCTCCAACTCCTCCCTCATACCCCTCAATGCCTCGCCACACCCACAGTTCGTACACTCGCGCTCCTTAGCCATTCTTTACGGAAAAAAATGATATTAAAAATAAAATAACTTATTTGCTAAAAATAAATGAACGGAGGGATATATTGTCTGGGATAGTACTCGAAGATCACACAACAATAAGGTGATTAATATATGACGACACTACAATACTACTGTTTTTTATCCTACAACCCCTAATAGGATAAAAACTGCTATCAATTACTCAATATCTAAAGGAATACATGAATACCTAAAGGAAAACACAAGAACTACACAATTCCAAACTGCAATTAAGCCTATCCTAATTACAACAACAGAATTTTAGTAAGAGTTTCTACGGATACCTTTACTACACCAGTACTACACAAATATTTGACAATAATTAAATAAGCACACTAAATTCCGATAGGATATTAGGCTACTCGTATACTACTGTACAGTACACTACAGTAATTTTTAACCTACTTTCAGACTATCCTAATTACAATACCAGTACCGTATGTCACTAATAAGTACAAACTGAAATGAAATTTGCAAGAACTACTGTACTCAGAGATTACCAACAAAGCTAAATGCTTAGACAAATTATTATTAGAACTACGCTCTAATAGATAGACACGAAAGATAACACACGAATGTAGCAGGCAAGATACGGCACTATCTAAATATACTGTACCTACACTACAATTTTGTGCTGAAGTGTGTGGATAATAAACCTTACAGTAAGTTTCCAGAACCCTTCATAAATACCAAATTATAGTAGAATAAATTTAATATATGGACATTATAGAGTTTTCTACCGCTTTCGACTATATAGATTTTTAGTAGTAGTATTTATTAATGAACATAACAGGCATTCAGCCCAAATACATGTTCACGATGCAATTATATAATAAAAATAATGATACTAATAGTAATAAAAATAAAAATCCGACAGTAGAAGTCCGATATAGCGAGTACGGCATATAACGAGAACTCCGTTATAGCGACGATTTTTACTGTCCCTTCAAAATTCCTATATGAAACTGTGTATCGTCCTTCGGTTACAGCGAGAACCCTATCACTGACGCATCCGTTATTACGAGCGATTAAGCGCGCGCGATTTTTTACGTTACTGATATTTATGCACCCCAGCGGTGATAATGCATGCGATCTATTACCTTCGGCATCGTTTCCTCGCTATGTGCACTAGCGAGTTCTCTCGTCGACATTCAAAGGCGATGTCGGAGTCGATTAGTAATACGCGTCGACAGCTGTTCCGTAAATTTGAAATGAAAGAGAACATATTTTCGTAATAAATGCGTAAATGTGTCCAATAACAGTTTGTTAACTCGTTAAAAATAAAGATTGAAATAAACGATATCTTAATTTTAATGTTATATACGGAAATTAAGTAAGAATGTGATACACCTGAAGATATGGCAGAGTACATCAGAAGATATTTCATATCTTCTCGCGTCTAGTTAAATTTTGGAAAGGCGATTTACATGTACATTTTTAGCGAGGAGGTTATCATTTCCATGATACATATACGGTTAGGTTAGGTGACGCTGTTTGAAGAAATCTGAGGCGTTTGCCACAGAAACCTCTGGAGTGATACCATATTTCTCCGAATCCAAGACTTTTTATTTCTCAGAATCTCATGCGACAACTCAAGGGTTGTAGCATTCGCGGCCTAACAGTAACTTAATGGATACCACTGGCAACTACAGCGGTAACCACGCTGCTGCTTTTCACACGCGCACAGAACTCGTTGAAAATAAACGACCGCCTCTTTACTATACTGTACATCGCTAGCCGCGACAACCGGTTGTACAATGCCTGTGTGTAACATCAATGGATCTCGGGAAATAGTGAAGAGAGAATGGCGTTCTATTAGCCTCTACAAAAACGTTTCTCAAATCTGCAGAATGGCATCAAAACATGCGACCCTTCGAATTCTTAGAAAGGCCATGGCTACTCAGTGGCAGAGTTAAAACACGTCTATTGTACATGACGCTTAGTAAAATTAAGTTTTAGAGACAACAGAAATATTTTCGTGATGGATAGTCGTATTGTACAGATACATGGAAAAGGTATTGCCGGCAACTTTTTACGGGTTCTAGTCGATATTATGATGCCAATTTTAAGTTAATGGTTATTAAACACTCGGAAATGTAGAATAATTGTGCAGCCGCAAGAAAATACGGCATAGGCCTAACTAAAGCCAATATTTGGCATTAGTGTGAAGACAAAGAGCTAAAAGAAATCCGTACTGTACAAAAAATGCATTCAGTGGTCCGCAACAAGGACGCTTTAAAGAAGTCTAAGATGAAATTGTGTGATATGTGCACGAAAAACGCAAGGGCGGAATGGGCATACCGTGGCGCAATAAACTTGTTCGTTGACTTTCAACGTCCGCGATTAGGCCTATACATCGCTAGCCGCTGAATTTGGCCGAACCCGGCAAGCGAGACATGCTTATAGCGGTAGCCGGTTATATCTGACGCTGAGTAAAAGTAACAGTTTTATAGACAGCAAGAATAATTTCCTGATGGATCGTCGTATTGTAGAGACGCACGGAATAGGCATTGCCGGCAAATATTCAACGGGTTCTCTTCGGTATTATGATGCCAATTTTAAGTTAATGGTCCTTAAACCCGCGGAAATAATAATTGTGCAGCCGCAAAAAAAAAAAAAAAAAAAAAAAAAAAAAAAAAAAAAGAAATACGGCATGACGAAAGTCAATGTTCGGCGTCTAAAAATAGTCTAAAAATGCATAGGCCTACTGTACAACAAGGCATTCATATGAATTTACAAAGTACTTTTTGAGCGATTTAAATTTTTTGAAGGAAAAAGTGGGATTCATCTTTGATTCGGAGAAATACGGTACTACATTTTTTCAGAATGAAATTAAACATACATTTCCACGTAGTATCGGATTTCGAAAAATAACAAAGAAGTAAGCCGTAGTGTGGATATCATCTCCGGAAATGCAAGTTTTGAACAAACTGATTGCCGTTTCAAACCAATTTTTATGTGCATGGGAGTGTTTTCCGACTTTTATACAATAATCGGATATAACGATAATCCGTTATAGCGAGTAAATTTTCCGCTGTTATGAATTCTCGCTATAACAGACTTCTACTGTAATAACAATAATAATAATAATAATATTCACCACATGACTGTCACAACAGATAGTTCTACAAAATCCGCTGACTTCACGTTACAACAGATTCAGCTAAAGTCCTTGCATACACAGTTGTTTACTTTGCATTCATTGTTCCTTGACCCACTTGCACTGGATGTAAGTACACCAAATGACAACAATTGCGCACTATCCTGCAATCTAACAATCGGTAAGGCCTCTACATTTCGAACATACCATATAATTTACTTACTCAACTAATTCACAAACTGAATGCCTTTTGTTATCACTTGGTCTTACTCAACCTTCAGGCTCGAATTCTACCTTCTTCACTATGTACACATCACCAGCACTTCACTTACTGTTAAAATTTCCAAACAAACTCAACCCACTGAATACTGTTAAACCAAACCCCCATAAACATATATAAACACACATCCCCATTCCAAACACATACCCCCTTATTTCATCACCCTATGACTCTCCTCCTTCCATTTTTCTCTCACAGGAATTTTTAACCACATATAAATACCAGTTCAATTCTCCTCCGTCTTCCCATTCCTTAATAACCCACCTTATTGCTTATTAGTCCCTCAATATTCACACATCCTATTTTCCAATATAGTTGTAACTTTCCCTCCCTCCCTTCTAAATTTCCTCCCCTATTCTTACTCCTTGTAGTTCTTGCCCCCTCATCCCCTATCTCCATTTCTCCTTTTTTATGCCAACCTATAGCATTCCCTCCCCTCCGTATCCTCCATCCCTTTACATACTTTACCCCACAAGTCTTTAAGACTTCTATTTCTTCCTCTGCTCATAACAGCTTTACCTTCCTGTCGATCACTCTACTCATGTCCTTTCTTGCTCACTAAACCACTGCACTCTGCTCTCGCCATTTCTTGCTGCTCACCCTCACTCACCCCTTCACTGTTCTGATCTTCTGTATCCACACGGCACTGTCCATTCTCACCTGGGTTGATCTCGTTTCCTTCCTCTGCTCCACCCCTCGTTGATTCTTCTTCTTTCCTTCCATTTGGCCCTGCCATTTCTCCCCCCCTCAGAACTAACATGTTCGTCCATCTCTTTCAGCTGCGCCACTGAGTGCTCCCTAACCCATCTTCCATTCGTCACCACTAGCCTCTGACCTCTTACTCGGGCCTTTAGGCCTTGTTGTCTCACTCTCCACATGTGTCTGTTCAGAATCTTCATAATTTCACTTCCTTCATTTCCCATGTCTCTTTTCATCCTTACTTTCTGGGCCTGTAAATTGTTATCATTTCTTATCACAATTTTTGCCATTAGGGTAGAGAAAAATTTTACCCTAATTGGCCTCCGTCCTTTAGTTTTTCCCGCTCTCTCCACATCGTCTATGTCTACTTCACTGAAGTTTATTTTCATCCTATCCCGTATGACCTCCACCACTTTGGAGATTAGATCTATCTTGCCTTCCCTTTCACCTTCTTCCATACCATATATAAATATGGCTTTCTTCATTCTCTCCTGCCTGTACCCCTCTGCTTCTCTCATCATCATCACCTCCTCTTCTAGATGTTTCACTTTCCCTCTTAATAACTCTATTTCCTTCTCATTGTTGCCCACTCTCCTGTTCGATTCCTCAGTCTTCGTCTCTAACCATTTCATGTTCCCTATCTCCTTTCTCTGCTCTTCCATCATGTGCTTTATTTCTTGTACCTTACCCCATTGACAATTTTCTTGTATTACTTCGCTCACTACCACCTTAAGTGCTGCCAAGTCCTCCATGCTGAATTTTCCGCTGGTATTTGGGCCTGGGTTTAATTCCACCCCCACCCCCCCAATAACCAGCAACACAGCTATCACCGTTGCTACCAGTGCCGCTTCACCCATTTTTACTTCTTCTTTTCTTATCACCAGCTCATTCTTGGCCTCCTTCCTCTGCTTCACCTGCCATTTCCCAATCGCGGCCTGGTACTGCTCAATACTGACAATGTTCACGGCACGCACTGCACCACGCGACTTCGCTCCACAGTTGCTCAAGCTAGAAGCTAGACTGTCGACTATATAGATTTTGAGGTTAAACTTATACACAATATGTATTTGAGATTATACAAATTTATAGTACATATTTACAGGGAAACCATGTGTTAGTCGTATTAACATTTAATAAATGATAATTTAGCATTTAATAAAATATAACCAAAATATACCAGACATCATAATTGAAAGTTTTACACCAGTTACGATGTCGTACCTACGACATGAGTAAATTCATAATTCTAATATAATTGGTCCGTTATTGGACATTATAGATTATTCCAGCTAACTCATTCTTGATTGCTAGCGTTTTGTCCCAGTGTGCCAATTTGGGCTCATCAGTTGATAACTAGCACACCTGCCAATACACATGACTAGTGTATACCATGGAGGCCACTGTGTAGGCTACTTGCAGCCACTGGCAGTACAAATGCACTACCTAGTCTCTCAGTGACAAGAAACCAGTCGTAGAAGCTAAACAGTATCCTAATAAAGATTTAATCAGGAGTTTTCATACACTGGTTATTAACCTTTCCAAGACCATTTTGAATGAGAGAGATATCCAGATTCTTTCTAAAGGCCCAAAACATAACTGGCCTAATTTCAACCTAGCTAAAAAGACCACAAAACTTGTGGTGGAATCGGAGGTTGCGATTAGTAAACTTCCGCATGAGGTACAGGAGGAGATTAGATTAGATTTAAAAAGAAAGTTGCACAATAGTCTAGTTACTAGTAATAAAGATAATGCCACTTACAGTTCCAAGGACACCAGTATTGATAAAAAGTGTATTATAGAACTTAAAAAGAAGGTTAAAGATGAGGAGCTCATTATCACCAAAGCAGATAAGGGGAATGTGACGATTATTATGCATAAAAATGATTACATTCATAAGACTAAACAATTTTTCGATAATGAAAACTTTTTATTGATCAAGAAAGACCCAACGCAAGCTTTACAACGTCAGTTAAAGCAAACGTTAAAGAATACTTCATTCCTCTTTACCGAACAGGAGAAGCAAAAACTAGTAAATATGAACCCGGGCCTTCCATCAGCGAGAGCACTTCCCAAGATTCACAAGACCAAGGTTCCCATTCGACCCATAATAAACTACAGACCTAGTCCTCTGTATAAATTAGCTAAGTTCATTCAGAAATTCCTTAAACAACACTATAAATTTACGGCAAACAAATCCATTAAGAACTCTATAAAACTGGTTAATAAATTTAGCAGTTTCAAATTACAAGATCACCATACCTTACATTCATTTGATATTGTCAACATGTTTCTGAGTATTAGTACTAATAAGTTGATTCCTATTGTTTTTAAGAATCTAAGATCCTACAGTCAGCTAAGTGAACTTGAAATACAAGATTTCATGAAATTGGTTAAGTTACTTGTAAACAATAACTACTTCGTCTTTGACAAGGTCATTTATAAACAGGATGGATTGGCAATGGGATCTCCGGCCTCGGGAATCTTGGCGGAGATTTATCTGGATTCTTTGGAAACATACATCATGGACAACAAAAAAGTTTTTTAGTAGAACAGGATTTTTAAGATCCCTATGACAAAAGCTAATTTGAATAAAGAACTCAATATAATACGTTCAATAGCTAAGGTTAATGGTTTTAGTGACTGCTTTATTGAACGTATTATTAACAAGTTCAGATACTGCTTACAAACCACTTTGGTCAAGGACAAACCCAATCATAAGGCATTCGCAACTTTTACTTATAATAAAGATATGTATATAGGTTTACTAATGTTTTCAAGAAACATGATGTGAAGGTTTCATTTCGTACTGATAATAATAATAATACAGTTGTATTGCATAATTCAACTTCAGTTAATAGATCGAACCCATATACCAAATCGGGAGTATATAGATTTAAATGTAACGACTGTGGGTGCACATATCTAGGTCATACAAGATGAAGTATTAAAATTAGATACACGGAACATACCAATGCAATAAAATATAACAGATTTTCCGCGGTAGGCCAGCATGTATATGATCTAAAACATAAATTCACATCTATAGAACAGGACATTGAGATTTTGGAGAACTTAGGAAAAGGAGATTTGCTGGATGTTACGGAGGGCTGCTGTATACACCTGGATCAGTATTTAAATCCAAACCTTAATTTAAATGAAATTTCCAAAAAATCAAATATTCTTTTTGATTTCCTTATTTTTTTTAAAAAATGTACACATTCCGGACAATAAGACTGTGTTTCATATTATGCGCAATAGCTTTACTTGTTGCCTTTTATGATCATGCCCTCCGGAGCTCCAACTGGTTGCCGCCCCTCAGTTGCTCCTCCCTCTTTCCCCTAGTTCCTCTCTTCGGCCCAAACCAACCTTGGACACTTGATTGCTAACACAACACGGCTCGCTAAGCTACTCGGTGCTTCGCAAGGACAATGATCTTTTGAAGTGAGTCACATAAATGTTTGCGTTATAAGACTTAAATTTCATATTCCTGCCTTTTCAGTTAAGCGATAGTTTACTGGATTCCTATTATTTTAGGTCCGCATCGAACTGGGAATGAGATAATTGTTAACATCTTAAAGCACCGACTGCTCGTTTCCACTTTGATTGCTCCATTATAACGGCTTGAAGATTTTATTGAAATATTTTAATATGATTCTACATTACGGTTTAAGAACTGTTAAAACTGAGCTAATGTTTCTTTAAGAAGATTGTGTTTTTAGTGGTTGTTCTTGTTAAACCCACGTTAATTTATGAGGAAGCAAACCAACTTACATCGGACGTCATCAACTTAAAGTTTAATACTCGCAAGTCTCAGATAATATGGACTTTGAAACAATAGAATTGTAACACGGTTTTTAGATCATCAATAATATGTCTTTTAAAATTTGTTTTATGTGACATAGATAAACTCATGTGTTTGCCAATGTTTCCTAAAATGTATATCAGCTGATGATGACGCAAAATAAGGCGTTGAAACTAGTTCTGATAAAATATATGTTGTAATTTCATCTTGACAACATTTTAATGTATTGAATAAGATGGATACAAATTTTAATAAATTGTAAGGTGTTAGACTTAGACACGAAATATGTAAAATGTTGCGAAACCGCTCTAGTGAACAGATTGGAGTTTTGTATTTTGTCCCATGTGCTGGCTTTAAATGGAACTATCTGGTGACGTCACTACCAGGCAGCCAGTCCGTGAGAAAACAACGTACTAACTCTAGCCTGAAGATATCTGGTCCAGCGATTTGTGCGCTTCTATTTGCTTTCTCCAGTGATACACAACTGAACCCAGGACCCTGACATGACGGTGGTGTGAATTTCTTCTACCAAAATATAGGGAGCATGTGTGATACCTTGACAGATTTCAACCTCTGTTTTGATGACGCCAGACAAGATTGTATTTGCGTAGTTGAAAGTTGGTTAAATGATTCTGTTGGTGGTAGTGAACTGTTGTCCACTGATTACTGTGTGTAATGTAAAGATAGACATCACCTTCATAGTAGCAAAGTGAAAGGGGAAGAGATTGTGATTGCTGTTAAAGCTGCCCTGGGACCAGTTTCCCAGCCAGAGTTAGCAGGAGATTGGGAGTGTCTTTGTGGTCCAGGCCACCCTTAGATAAGGTAGGGCTGTGTTTATAGTGTGCTGTTACCTGCCACCGGACAAAGTGACTGCTAGGATAAGTAATTTTTGAGATCAACATTGGTCAACATCACAGACGTTTGTGCCGCATAGCCGGACGCAGATATCGCTCCAGAAATCGGCAGTAGTACTCTCTGTTGATGGTTTTTTTCCCTCAGACAGAGCATGTGTAAGAATAACACCCTTATAGTTGTATGCCACAGACAGCATAAGCCTCAACCGACTGGATTCCTGTTGAAATTTCTATGGACGTGGTTAACCTGGGTGACACCATTCATTCGATTGATACTTTAATTTAGGCTTGTAGGTTCGTGCCCACGTCTCATCCATAGTGACAGTACACTGCAGATATGTGTTTCCTTCATTGTGGTATCTTTCCAGGTGGACCAGCCAGTACATACCGCTGCCATTTCTGTACATCGGCTAGTTGTTGTGGAACCCAACAGGGTGCAATTTTCCTCATATTAAGACATTTTGTCAGTGTGTGCCACTTTACAAGTTATAAATCTCATTTTCCAACCGTATTGGAGTTCAGAGTATCAAATTATTATAATTAATGAACCACCTTTCCAATACACAAAATCCTTATATTTAGGATGAAACCATTTAATCACAAATTGGACATGTTTCACTCAACTTTGTGAGCATCATCAGCAATAGTTAACATAAATCATTGGTGGGTCAGGGCCCTGATCCTGGTGTATATCACAAAAGAATGTCTAATATACATTGGTAAAAATATATAAATTTAACACTTTAAAAATAATCAATAAGATTATTTATGTCTATTAAAACAATTTTTTTTTTTTTATCATTCAGATTGTTTAAAATGTAAAACGGAATGGATGGCTTAAATGTTAAAAATAGTATATGGTAATTAGATGTTCTTAAAAATCGTTGTTCAACATACCTACGCTCGATTATATTAAGACTGTTTATGATAAAATCAGTTTTTCATATCAGGGTGAGTTCTTATTATAGCCTATGTTGCTGTTTTTTAAGAATAAACATGATGAGAAACGCTAAATTCGCACGTGATGGTTTAAAAACGAGTTCACTGGTGATAAAATGTCGTCTAGATCGGCGTAATTTAGCCTTTATGGGACTCCTCGCGTTGTAATTTCTGCAATTATTTTATGCAGTAATATGTTGAAATTGTTCTTCTAACGGAAAAAAATGCTGATCTATTATATGAAATTGATCGAATGTATCCCATGTGTGAACTGGTCCCTTGATATCCCTGGATATGCTGGATATCCCCAACACGACTGCATCTGGATAGGTAAGGTAAGGCAGATTCCGAACCTCCGCAGAGGTGTTCCTGAGCTGGAGTTTACGTGCGGTAGGGTGGCCAGTTCCTTTCCGCTCCTCCATTTCCTTACCCCCCACCAACAGCGCGTGGCAACCCATCCAACTCCTGACCACGCCCAATGTTGCTTAACTTCGGAGATCTCACGGGATCCGGTGTTTCAACACGGCTACGGCCGTTGGCTGCGTTCGTTTAAAACCTTCCCGCCGGGCCGAAGCCGCGACGGGTCCCCTCCACTGAGCGAGGGAGGTAGGTACCCAAAGCGAGGGAGGTAAAGGATAAAGGGGAATGATATCGAGGGTCACACTCAAGAATTTTTATTTGTACATTTTGTTTGACTTGAAAATTATTTCCATCTTATCAATCAGATTTAATGGTTAGTAAATTAGATATGTCTGAAACTTTGATTATTCCAAATGCTATGTATATTGACTTAGTTTTCCTCCTGAATATTTATGTTGATTCTGATTTGCCAGCATGCATGTCAGTGTTTTGTTAGCTCAATTAATTTTTACATTTTAATTTCAGTTGTATGTAGTTCTGTTGCTATAGCTGTACCTTTACTAAGTGATGGCTAACAGGTATGATGTCTTTTGTGTATTAATATTCATCCTAAGAGATTTCATGTTATTTCCATTTTAGTATCTGGAGCCATAGGACCATGTATATCTCTCGAAACTAAGGGAGCATGTGTTTCTGACACAGAGATTGGTCTTGGTGGGACATGCCAGTGGAAATTTTGTACTTTCAATCCAAACACTACATGTGCTTTCTTCTTTGAAGTTGTGAATCAGGTATATTAATAATGAAGTACAGTATAATTTCTCTTCAAATTAATTTATTTGTGGTTGAGTGATGTATACCGTGACACTTGTTCTTGCCTTGAGAGGAGTATCTCTGTTACAGCATGCAGCACCAATACCACAAGGTGGCCGTGGTTGCATTCAATTTGTTACACAGTATCAACACTCCAGTGGACAGCGGCACGTCCGTGTCACTACTATTGCTCGGAAGTAAGTGGCATTATTTCACAAGTGGCTGAAGTTATCCTATGATGTGAAATTCTCTTGTTTTCTTAACTTTCTGAAAACTATTTCTGTTATAGTTGAGAAATTTGTCAACTCTGTATAAACATTCTCTGTTACAGTTGGGCTGATGCTACTGCCAATTTACATCATATACGTGCTGGGTTTGATCAAGAGGCAGCAGCCGTCCTCATGGCCAGGATGGTAGTTTTTCGAGCTGAAACAGACGACGGACCTGATGTTTTGCGTTGGGTGGATCGAATGCTCATCAGATTGGTTAGTTAATCCTTTAGCCATTTTCTGTAATTTTATGGTAAATGTATTTATTCTCAAGTGAATACAAGTTAAGATTGATTTCTATTTTAAGGTACCTGCCTGTCTGAATATCAGTCCCTGAACTAAATTAGTGAAGGAAAGATAGTTGGAAAGAGGAGGGCTGGAGGGACTTCTCAAAAAATTCTTTAAGTTTTTAAAAATCTTATCATATTTTTTACAATATTAGTAGTTTTTATTACATATGCAAGCTATGTTTATATAATTTTCATCGGGACAGTTTTCTGCAGCTCTGTGACTTGCAAAGTAAGTGAGATGTAAGACTCTTTGGTAAGACAGTACCCTTCTACATACAGAATTTGGTTGTCCCTTGAATGGTAGGCAACATGTTTTGTTTTGTATATCCTCCTCCTTTCCCCTTATCCAGCTCCTACCGATTCGTGGCATTTATGGCACTTCTCCACCTTCCTCTCCCCTTCTACCATTCCTCTTCCATCATTTTGTCCCAGTCCAGGTTTCTTCTTTTTACACTTTATCGGCCAGTGACTTAGATATTAGGCCCCTTTAAACAACAATCATCATCATCATCATCTTCTTCTTGCACGCCTCGTTGTTGAGTCGATCAACCTTGTATTAGGTCTCCCTCTCACTGTCTTTCCCTCGAACATCTCCATTATCTGTTTTCATGTTCAAACTGTAATAGTTTACTGCTATCAGTTCTCTAATTTAGGTTTTCCATTCCGAACTCCTTCTCACCTCTTCGTTTCTCAACCTGACTTTCTTTGTTTTTCCTATCATACTACTTAGGTATTTCATTTCACTGGCTGGAATTCTACTCTCCTCCCTGCTTGTCATTGTACAGATCTCAGCTGCATAGGTCAGTATGGGTACATAATACATTTTGTATGCCTTTGCTGACAAGACATAGTGTTTACAGTACACTATGTCTTCTGGTATGGGCTAGAGCAATTTTGTTACTTTTGTCGACCTATCTCTGTCTTATCCTTTCCTTTGACAATATGAAAGTGACAGTGACTGAGGTATGAGCGATGCTAGTAATGCCGTTCCTTATCCAGCCAGTCCCTGCTATGAATGGTATGAAAATGTTACTGATAGTGTCGGTTGGTGCATGCATTTCGGTGGGTTTGGCAGACTAATATGTAATAGCAACTTCTGGCTCAGTGAGGAATGCAGCAAAAACTACCTCGCTCCTCTTTTCCCTAGTACGCCTCTTCAGTGATGCCTAGGCCATCTATGACAGTTCCCTAGTACGAGTACGCCTCTTCAGTGATGCCTAGACCATCTGTGACAGCTAATGGTGGAACTGTTGAGAATCCAACCAGCCCTTGGGCTGAGGACTTTACATACATACATACATACATACATGGTCTCTCATATAAACTAAGACCGAAAGCATGGTGCTTGTACTCTGCGCTACGGGAGCTGCCTCAGCCGAACTTATGTCACACGTGGCCGCCTTGCTTTAAGTGTGATGCGAATGAGTTCTGCCACTGTAGTGTTTCTGATTTCATATGTAATGTTTTCTCTCAGTTCCTCCAATGTGTGAGGATTTGCCTGATAATTTTTTCTTTCAGTTTACCCCACAAGTAAAAATCAAATACTGTTAGATCTGGAGGATCTCTGTTGCGATACCTTTACTAGGGGTCTTATCTTGTCGTGGAGTAGCTCTACAATGTCTGGTACCGGGCGAGTTGGCCGTGCACGTAGAGGCGCGCGGCTGTGAGCTTGCATCCGGGAGATAGTAGGTTCGAATCCCACTATCGGCAGCCCTGAAAATGGTTTTCCGTGGTTTCCCATTTTCACACCAGGCAAATGCTGGGGCTGTACCTTAATTAAGGCCACGGCCGCTTCCTTCCAACTCCTAGGCCTTTCCTATCCCATCGTCGTCATAAGACCTATCTGTGTCGGTGCGACGTAAAGCCCCTGCAAAAAAAAAAAAAAAAACACAATGTCTGGTAGGATCTTGTTCTCATTTCCTTCAGGATGCAGCCGCTTGAAGAGCTGGTAATTCTGGAGGACGAACACGCTAGCTCTCATGTCCGTGGGTTGTGCATCAGTCAGTAGCTTTCTTTTCACAGAGCTTTTCACCCTTTCGGAATTAAACCTAGCAAGGAATTCCCTCTTGAAGTCAGTCCAGTTTAAGCCCTTAAAGTTTTTCCACCTAGTAGCGGCTTGCCCTCTTAACTGCGGTGTGATGAGTTGAACGAAGATGTCCTCCGGTAGATTAGTCCTTCCTAGTAGACTGACTGATCCCTTGATAAAGCTAGTCGGGTTCTCTTCCTGTCTCCCGTGGAATTCCGGAAGGCTCTCTTTAATCACCTTTGGGTCTAGGTGTCCTGTATTGCCGGTTCGGTTTGAGGGGGTTGAGGGGGTGGTGATAGGCCCTGTTCGAATTAATCTGTCTTCTACCGCATGAAAGAGGGTCTCTCTCATATTCTGAACATCTCCCTTGATGGTCGAAATCCGGTTTTCTAACTTTCCTTCAGTGGCAGAAATACGGCTCAGAAAATGTCCCTCAACGGCAGAGATATGGCTGATGATATAGATGTTGATTCCCATTGGGAATCTGAAATATTTGTTTCGAATGAGTAAATTTATAATACCAGTATAAATAGTCTGTTATTGGACATTATAAATTGTCCAGCTAACTCATTCCTGGTTGCCAGCATTTCGCCCCCATGTGCTAGGCTGGGCTCATCAGTTGGTACCTAGCACACCTACCAAGACGCATGGCTGGTAGTGCATACCGTGGAGGCCACTGCATAGGCTAATTGTAGCCAACGGCAGTGCCAATGTACTATGAGAGACTTTGTCTCATTACCAAAAATTGATGCCTGCTTGGCCATCAGATGATATAGACGTTGATTCCCATTGGGAATTATATTTATATTGGTATTAGAGATATTGCACCCGTCATGCCGGGCTCAGCTCGGCCGGTGAGCGAGGATCTCCTGGGGTAGATCGTTCGCTTATCGGCTGTGCGAAAATTTTAAGTGCAGGGATAGATGATGAACTAGTGGCAAATGAAAGAAAGCTAAATAGGTTTCACACACTTATTGCAATTACTGCTCTTCTCAAATTCTACAAATAATTTACAAAATCTAGGAACTTTCGTATGACTCCTCTTCTTTTATGTCGTTACTAACATGGACACTCCATCGATAAATGGAACAGCAAATGCCTGAGTCTGTAAATATAATATTTAGATTTTAGTTGAAAATTAATTCAATGATTGATAATAATTAATTTGAGATTATCTCTTCCATTAATAATTAAATGATTTGAAAATAAAATTTCCTTCCTCAATGGACTTCATTTAAATGGAGTTTGAAAATGATCATTTTCACTCCTTTCTAAAAATTAAATAAAAAATCTTCTCCCATGAAATTATGGTTGAATCGTCTTCCTTAACCTTTAAACTAGTTAATAAATTCCCTTTCATAATTATTCATTAGTTGATCTTCACACAATAACTTGGAATTTGACATCATGTTAACCTACATTTACCCATTGATTGATAATAATTAGTTATGTCACGTTGACAAATTCTATTCTGTGAATTCAATCCACTGACATGGCCTATACTTATTTATATGTATTCGCTAGCTAAGACCCTATTCTTCCTTAAAAACGAATAAAATTCATTAAAGGTTTATATTCTGGGGTAGATCGTTCGCTTATCGGCTGTGCGAAAATTTTAAGTGCAGGGATAGATGATGAACTAGTGGCAAATGAAAGAAAGCTAAATAGGTTTCACACACTTATTGCAACTACTGCTCTTCTCAAATTCTACAAATAATTTACAAAATCTAGGAACTTTCGTATGACTCCTCTTCTTTTATGTCGTTACTAACATGGACACTCCATCGATAAATGGAACAGCAAATGCCTGAGTCTGTAAATATAATATTTAGATTTTAGTTGAAAATTAATTCAATGATTAATAATAATTAATTTGAGATTATCTCTTCCATTAATAATTAAATGATTTGAAAAGTAAAATTTCCTTCCTCAATGGACTTCATTTAAATGGAGTTTGAAAATGATCATTTTCACTCCTTTCTAAAAATTAAATAAAAAATCTTCTCCACATGAAATTATGGTTGAATCGTCTTCCTTAACCTTTAAACTAGTTAATAAATTCCCTTTTATAATTATTCATTAGTTGATCTTCACATAATAACTTGGAATTTGACATCATGTTAACCTACATTTACCCATTGATTGATAATAATTAGTTATGTCACGCTTACAAATTCTATTCTGTGAATTCAATCCACTGACATGGCCTATACTTATTTATATGTATTCGCTAGCTAAGACCCTATTCTTCCTTAAAAACGAATAAAATTCATTAAAGGTTTATATTCTGTTAAATAGTGAACCACTGAAGTTGGCATAAAATTGGCCAAAAATCCACGAAAACAGTGAAGAGCATCATCACAAATATGGACTGTAAAATTACAATGAGCAAAACACAGACAAATCACACACACTACATTCACACAAAGATACACGGAAATATTATATACTTATTTACACGAATACTAGCCCTTGATTATTATTTTCAAGTTTATTCAAAGTCGGGGAAATATTCTCATGATGACAATATCGTGGGAAATTCCTCTCATCAACTTGAGATGTAATAGAGCAATGATTATCACTTTATTGAAGAATTCAGTCATACGACGATGTTCAGGGAAAATTTACGAGCAGAAATCATCCGAAAATCGACAAAATTGCCTAAACACAGGTCAGAATTAACATTACGCACACACGGTTCATGAGCTGTGATATTTATTTTTATCCTTCCACCATAATTGTGGCTCTCAATTAATCTGCACTCACAACGAAGAAATTATGTCAGGTAACATATTTTCTTCTTAAATTGACTCAATAATGGATGCACAACTTATCCGCTAAATTCTATATAATATCCATCTACCAGTCAAATAATTATAATAGCACAGCAAAAATATATATAAATGTATCGGTCAGATACTGCCATTTCCCAGGCCTAAATTAATACAAATGAGCGCATATCAACCTTATTCAATAATAATTATTATTACGCTCATGACCTTAGGTGTTCCTTTACGCGATAATTAGGTTAATTTATTTTTATTATTATTATTATTCCTGGCCGCACGAGATCATACATGCGGAAGCTACTGCACAACATCACAGATGACTCTATCGCGCTCGGAATCCAACCATACGTCGTATAATCAAGGAATGAACTCTGATATAATGGAATTCACAAAATTACTGTCCTATCTGATCTCAATTCAAGTATAAAAATTATTCAAATAATCCTAGTTTAACGTTGAGGTCGTATTACTTTTATTTCTCCTGCCACAATGAACCCGGGACAGTTGAAACATTTCTCGATGACATTCACTCAAAACAAGCTAATAGGTTCAAAATACACACACTCATCATCTCAAACTACCTTCACCAAGAAAGAAGAGATGGAAAAAAAAATTCTAACTAATAGAAATTCTTGTAAGCAAATAAGTAGAGGCTACATCATTACATTTTACATTTTACAAATAGAAAGAAAGAATAACAATGTTTAAATATTACTTGGTGGTGACTGTCGATCGTAGAACTCGGGCTGATGACCTAGTGCATTACCGCGTTACGCACCATCGATCCTGGTCTCTCCCGTCTGAGCTGCTTCACATTCTACTGGCGCGCTGGAAACCACACCATTCATATTGTAGGAAGACAGGCATCCTGACTTGCACTCGAACCAATAATCTCCTCTGTAGAAGTTCTTGCGAAAGCTGAAACTGAAAATTAAGTCTGAGACAAGTCCAAACACACACCGCTGTTTGACGAGACGGAAAAGCAATTTATCTTTTGATATCTTCAGTTAATTGTAAATAGAATCTGTGAATGTCTGAACTGCTATCTGTAACATGTTGGAAGCTCTAAATAAGACGAAGTTCTCCAGTGAGCAAAGTGCGTCTTTTCACATCTGTAGTTGAAGTCAGAATAAAACCCCACTCGTCGCGTTCAGAGGTAGAAATCCAGGGTAAAGTTTCCTGTCTTAAGACAGGGGTGCGTCTTCTCATTATACACGATTGGTCACTTCATTAACTTCACACTAAATTTATCACCTGATTGGCTGCCATAGTCAGACGTCATATAACTTTGTTCGTATTGATCGAGTATTAGACACATATCTCGCCTGATCACGTGGTATTCACGGCTGATTTGAAGGTCATCTGGCTAGCGGTATCTGCTCGTTCCCTCTTGCTCGCTCTTAGCTGGGATTTCCATGCACCTGGTAACTGGTTCTAGTCGACTCAACGTGCTAAAACTTCCTTCCTGGTTCACGAAATAATGTTCCAATTCACAGTAGAAATAAAATATTCTCCCATAAATGATTTTTACCACTTTTGAATGGGACAATATGGCTTCCAAAATTTCCCTCGATGACAGAAATTCTCCCCTCAACCTGTTGTTTGATGCCGGAAACCTGGATTTCCACCTCCTCCTTGAGGTTCGAGATGTCCCTTTCCAGCTGACGTAAGCTACTATTGATCTGCTCAACCTGCCCTCGTTTTGACCTGATGTCCAATATCTGCTGCATTAATTGATTGGTGATGTCGCTAATTTGGGAATTGATCTGCGAAATTTTATCATCTATGGTTGAAATTTTTAATTCTCGGCACTGCTGCGTGTACACTTGAGATATTTGTCTGATTAAAACTGTATTAGCCTTCAAAATTTGTTTGAAAATCTGTTCTGTTTGGGCAGAATTAACTTGTGAAATTTTGTCATTTACTTTTGAAATGTTGTGGGAAATCTGTTCCATTAAGGTGGAATTAACTTTGAAATCTGTTCTGTTAAGGTGGAATTGAGTGTCTGTATCATGCTCATTATGTTGGAACACATTGTGGTCATATTTGCCTAATCTTTCTGTGACTAGTCCGGTTGTTTGTCCACCTCGATAAAAAAAACATTTTAGGATCTTCATTGTTTTTACTGAGGTTTTCTCATAGTCGTGTCTTCAGTGATCTCGTACTGCCGTTCGTCAGAAGATTTCGTTTTGCAAGTTCATCTTGAAGTTTTTTACTGACATATTTTCCAGTATCACTTTCATTTTATTCTGATTTCCACTTAAACTTTTATTCACTACCAAAAATTATTCTCACGCCCTATCACGGTCGCCGATTATCGTATTCACAAAGACGCACACACGAGATGCTGTCAATTGTGTACACTGTTTTATTTACAAAGTATATACACATTAATAGTTAAACATCAAACGAACCACCATCTTGAGCTCAATCGACCACTGAACACTTCACAAGATCACATGTGGTACCAACACAACATAACCACTTCAACGGTAAAACCACAACATGAGTTTACAAACTTAACTCGACTAACGACTCTCACTCACAATGGAAATTCTAAGTTCCCATGGAGGGAATTAGATATTTTTCCACCAATAGAGCATATCAAAAATCAGATCAAAAATTAGATGTATGGCTTTTCAGGCGTTTGCTCTATTAACCAGCGTTTCGTCTTAGATCTGACACTGGACTCTTCAGAGTGGGATGTGTCAGACCCTACCCTACCCATTCGGAATTGCTAGGCAGGCATTAATTCCATTGTGGAGTTTTATCTCCCGTATGCATTATCAGACTGTGCCTCTTAAATAGGCTTCTGATAAGTTCACCTGCATACATCCCAGCATCAGTGGGCTAGTTAATAGAGCAAACGCCTGAAAAGCCATACATCTCACTCACAACTCGACTCAACAACCCAAGACTGCCTTTTTAATATACCTTGCCTGGCCAGGCTTCCATAAAAGTATGACACAGCATGCCTTCTCGTATCTTCTCGAGTTTCCAATAACCTATACATAAATGAATAGAACATTCTGTAAAACGCGAGTGGCAAAGGTGCGTCCTTCTAGCCCTTACCCTGTGTTGCACAACATTTCATCATCGGATTTATACATCATATTTACAGGTAATAATAAATTACATACTACTAATTACGTGTTCTTGCATTAATTAAAGTCGTATTAATAAACATACAGCAGAAGTATCGTGACATGCCTTGCATGTTCTGTTACACAAGGCAGATCATACAACACACAAGTAATAAATGATACGACCACGATTTATACCAAATAAAGTCTGTACATAACTATGTAGATAATAATAATAATAATAATAATAACGTAAGCAACTTCATAAATCGAAATACCAGCCACACCTCACAAGTAGTAATAATAATAATAATAATAATAATAATAATACCAACTTCTAATCAAGCTCAATATTTTCACTATTTACCCATGGGTTTAGAGGGTTGTTTCCAAGTTATACTAGTTCATTACTCACTTTCATCAACGTGCCAGTTTAATCATATCTTCGTGTGCCGTCCTTGATTCAACCATTGACAATGTCCAACAGGAACTTTTCTGCATTTTCATGATAATTTAACATCAAGCACTAATAGAACATTTTAACATGATGCAACACATCTAAGAATTTTAGAGCCTGATTTTTATTTTGTCATATTTTACGTGTTGTGCACATAGTTCATACCAGATGTTTTCAACACTTTTAATATCATTTGGATGTGTTTGTACAGATTTGTATTAAGGCTTATGATGGCCAGCCAAGGCCGAAACTCATTCCTAGGTTAGAAATGTAATATAAACATTGCATAATATAGTATTGGAAAGGTGGACCATTACAATATAAGTGTAGTTATTATTATCATCACAATTCAATACGGATCAAAACCATGAAGTTTATATCTGATGATATTATGGTCCCTGAAAATTAATGGAAGCAAATCAAAGGTGATGGTAGTGAGTAAGAATAAGAAGAGAGGAATGAAATGATACGGGTGGTACCGGGAGAGAAGATTGAACAAGTAAGCAAACTGGAATATTTGGGAGTAATTATAAACAGGAGAGGAGGCTGGGAGGACCAAATTAAGAGGGTGAAATGAAAGGGAGCTGCAGCTCTTTAGGTGGTCAACATTCTAGAATCAAAATTCCGTGGTATAAGTTATAGTTTGAAAAGATTGGTATTAAAGACGTTGGTGCTGGGTAGAGTACTGTACGGGGTGGAAGTATGGGGTTTAGAGGACAAAAAAAAGACATTAAAGCAGATTATATGAAGATTTAGCAAAACAATAATGCAATTACCGCAGTGCACGGCAAATGCTGGTGTGTTACTAATGTGTGGGGAGTGTATTGAAGCAGATTGCGTTAAAAGGTTACTAAATTACTGAATGAGACTAAAAAGAAGGTAGTTTGGTTTTGAGAGCGGCGTATCAGCAACAGTTGAAACGTGTACACAGTGTGTTGGCTTACAAAAATTAAAACGTATTTGGATAGGATCAGTATGGGGTATATTTGGAAGATAGTTTGGCATGGAAAAAGGGGAACAGCAAACAGAGAGAGATAGTAGGGAGAGTAAAGGACATCCAAAGGCAGCGCCTGATAGCAGAGTGCAGGGAGAAAGGTTCTCTTAGCCTTTACAATAGAGTCACGAAAGTTGCAAGAATAAGCCTTACCAATGTAAACAGATCAGAGAGAAGAGGTTTGTTATGGTAGTTTATGGGACTGTATAAAAATAAGGGATGGACTAGAAGTGCAGATAAGTTACGGTGTTTATTGTGTAAGAAAGTATCCAATGACCTTCACTTGGTGAATGAATGTATAGTATTAGAAAAAATGAGAAGTAAGTTATTGAGCCCAAGGGAGCAAGCTCTACTTAAGCAGGGCGATGAATGGAAAATCATAAAATGGGTGGCGAATGAATGGACCAGGGGTGGTAATTTAAACAAATACTTATGTGCAGTAAAAGAACTGTGTGATCAAACTGGAAGAAGAGAATGGCCAAGTATCTTAAGAATTGTAAAAAGAAGGCATGGTGAGTGTGGAATTAAGTGTTGTTGCTCTATAATAGTGAGACAGTGGAGTAGGATATTTCGAGTTAAAAGTAGATTATTGCACAACTCAGCAGGCTGAAGGAACGATATGCGTGTGCAGCAGGATGAATCAGTAGAGGGAGTCATGATTAAGAGTAAGCAGACAGGTCAAGCATATGGAAACATGGCTCAAGGACAGTGCCTGCTTGCTCAGACGCATGACTTTGTAAGGAGGAAGTGAATAGACGAGTTTTGCTGACACAAAAAGATGGGGGTAAGTTATGTACCTCCACATAGTGGCGATGTGTTTTATTTATTGTATTGTCTTATATTGCCGAAGGCATTTCTTTTCCTTATACAGTGTTGCAGCTTTGCCAAGGTCTCCAAATAGGAGCCTAAATTTTGTCTTGGTTTCATTAGTTTTATTTAATATATTGCTTGGGTTACTATGTAAGAGATGTACGGATCTATAGGTTTAATTACTGTAAGATCTGAGGAATAAATAAATAGTACGGAAATATTATTTTAAATATCGTATTATTTGCCCTATTTTCAACTGGTGCATTTTTGTGTGCATATGTTTTATTTTATTATTTTTCTGCAAAAGGCCAGTGCCTTTTAGTGGGACAGTATGTTTGATAAATTTAATCCCTATAGTAAACTTTATCTTGAAAGTTGGTAACTGTATAAGAAAAGTGCATTATTGTAATTAATACAAGATGTTAGAAAGTTTAGTTCGCATTTATTTCAGTGCCTTTATTACGGAACACATGCGTATGATAACAAATGCTGTGTAATGTCCACGATTCGTGGTAAGCACATACTCCTGTCATGAAGGAAGAACTCAAGACTAAGGATAATTAATTAGGTCACTGCTCTGTGTCATCAGAAAGGTCTTTTTAAATACCGGTAGTATCATAGTATCATATCTCCAGAAACCCCCTGTGCGTGGGGGATACGGGCAAAGAACACATCCCCACGAACCTACTATGCTGGCGCATCCCAGGTGGCGGATAGGGGGGTCCTAACTGGCTTGCCGATGGACTTGAGGGAAATAAAATACCTCTTGCGGACTAAACACACAACCCCTTGTGGGTGGGGGACGCAGACAAAGAATACACTCATGGTATCCCCTGCCTGTCTTAAGAGGTCACTAAAAGGGGCGATGAAGGGATGGTCAAATTAGAACCATGAGACTACTTGTGATTAGTACCACCAGTTAACGTAAGAAATTTAATTTTTTTTGTCCGTATTGAACTGAGCTTACAATGAATAAACTTTTTAATGTCCATCTATTCAATACAATAATAATGTTGTTTATAGATGTAATTACAACATTCTAATTATATTCAGTACTAGTTTTGACACATTTTTGCGCCATCCTCAGCTGTACAAAGAAATCAGAAAATAGGCCACTTATATAAAACTCGCGATAAATATTAAATTGTACGTGATATTCATTAATATTACCACGTGGGGAACACCATGGATCGCTTTTACTTGCGCGTAGTACCACTATGTTAGGTACCAAATAGGTTTGTGATTAGTAACAAGAGAGTTCGGGGTGTCGGCTTCTACAGTACCTGTGATTCATACCCCTATATGAGCGACACCATGGTTCTGCTTTGCCTATGCTTAGTACCCACGCCTACTGAGTCCACAGTGTCCAGCTTGATCCTGGTTCTCTGAGGTGGTATTGAAGGTGCTCAAATACACCAGTCTCATGTTTGTAGAATAATGGGCACATAAGAGAACTCTTGCAGGACAATTAATCTTCTCCGAAGATCATCAATGTAGTTAGTGCGACAAAACCAGTAGCATTATTAACATTCAGTAAGGATTTGTTCAGACAATTCCGATTTTTTAAAAATTTCTTCTGTGTAATATTCGTTTTTTTCAAAATTTTTTTTTTGTCAGAACTCAAAATTCTGTTGAAATTTGACTGTTTCAAAGAAAGAATACGGCTCATTTGAATACTTGGTATATAGTACGTCTGTAGAGAAGAATGCAGAAGTCCATGAAATGGTTTTCATTTTGTAAAGTGTCCATTCTGTAGTAAATTATTAAATCAGACTCAAAATAAGAAACTATCAACCTATGTTGTGTTGCCTGAGGGATATTGATGTCACTTGAGCTGATATTTTTGAATTATGTTATCATTTATGTTGATTTATACTTTTCAGTGCCAAAAGTTTGGAGAGTATCAGAAAGATGATCCAAATTCCTTTCGCCTGGCAGCAAACTTCAGCTTATATCCTCAGTTTATGTACCACCTTCGCCGATCACAGTTTCTACAAGTTTTCAATAATAGTCCTGATGAAACATCATTTTACAGGTAAGGTTCTTTTCAGGTTTAAATTTTATAGATTGTGATTTCAAATAAGTGAATGTTGATAACTGAAATATATTGCAGGCATATGCTGATGAGAGAAGATTTGACACAATCATTAATCATGATACAGCCCATCCTGTACAGCTACAGTTTCAATGGACCTCCAGAACCAGTTCTTCTTGATACAAGCAGTATTCAACCTGATCGTATTCTGCTGATGGATACATTTTTCCAGATACTTATATTCCATGGAGAGGTACAGTTTATTTTATAAGTTGACAAATGAAATTTAGTATATGAATTCAGTTTTTTATATACTACAGCAACTCATGTGGAACTTGGTACATTGGTATTAGGCAGCATATTATCAGCTGATGTAATCGAAAATAAATTAAATCATATATGATACATTACTCATAAATAAAAAAGGTTTTGCATATTCTGCTTTAGTACCCTTTATAATTTTATATGTGTATGTTCATAGATTATACATTATCAAGGGTATATACAACGAAAACCTGCCGTCTGCTATACAAAAGCAACAGGAACAGAAAAGCACAAAGTTTAGTGTGGGACTTTGAACACAAAATTATCATTCATTATGTGACAGATCATTACTGTGTTTAGCCACCTCGGGCTCTGAGGCACACTTGAATATGGCAAGGTATAATCAGCACCAAAGAATTCAACATGTTTTGGGACAGATTATCCCACTCAAGGGTAGTAGGTTCAGTCAGTTGCTTAATATTAGCAGGTGCGATGGGCAGGTACTCTATTCAGTTCATGCCAGCAGAATATGCTGGCCACATCATTGGATCTATGCCATGTGTCTCAAGGAGCTGATTTACTTGTTTGTCTCAATGGGCATTAGTATTATCCACTAGTGTAAAGCCCTTGTCCACAATGGCAGCAAATCCTGTAAGTACAAGTTGCGGGATGTTGTTTCTGTGTACCGGACTAGTCATGTTACCCTGAATGGGAATTAGAGCTGTACATCAAACATGACAGAAACCAATTTCTGTTGATGGTGCTCCTGGATGAAGGGGTTGTTCCAGACTCTAATGCTGCTGTTGTATAGGTACAGGTTTGTCTTGATCTCATCAGAAAAGAGTGGTCATCAGCAGAATTGGGTACTCCTGCCATGTTTACCTCAGTCCCACACGTATTGTCTATACACTACTGACATTACAAGAAGTGATGTTAAACTGACCAGTATAACAAATATCTTGTGCTGGCCAAGTATCGAACCTGATCTGGGCTTAGCATCACTGTATCTCGGACATTAGCCTGCAGTGCACACTCTGAACATGTTTGAGATACCGTGACATATACCATGGAAAATCGTAATATGCAAAACTTTTTATGTACGGAAAGAAGAGAGAGAAACCAAAAGAGACATGGACAGGTATTAAAAAAACACAAGAATGAGGATTGTGGTTACTTACCTTTTCCTGTGGTGTTCTGCCTTGTGTTTTATCGTACACTTTCCTTGTCAAGACTTGAAGGTATGTCAGATTGCGTTCCTCAATGAATACTAATTTCCAGCCTCCTGATGAAGCCATAAAGCAGCAACAGGCTTATTGGGAACTGAGAAAAAATGAATCTGAAAACTGGGATTGATGAGGAGGGAGTCTGTCTATATCGGGATGTGGAAAATGTCCTCGTCCTTTCGTGTTTTATTTTCTCTGTCTGTCCTCTTTGTTGCTCCATGTTTTCACATTGTCCTGTCATCATGTTTATCCTAATATAGCAGTCTTGTTATTATGAACTAATTGACATCAAGACCTATTCAGATTACAGGATTTTCAGATTAACTAAATTCTTTCCGACACTGCAAAATAAAAGTTCTCGGTGAGGTGTAATGTCCATTCAGTGCTTGCGCCCTACACTATGTAGCACAGTAGCCAGTCACTTCACCAGTTGATGAATTGTTCATGAAGTGGTGACAGAATATTCCATTAGCCACCAGATTCACTTCATTATAACAAAAGAGAATTACTGATTTTATGAACATGCCAAATAAATATGCACTGTACAGTAAATAATTATTTCACATACGCTAGAATATGCTATTTTCATCAGTTTTGAAACCAAAACAAACTGAGTAAACTTAAAGATTTTCTTTTCACTACTTTGTACTTCTTCTTCTTCTTCTTCTTCTTTTATGACCACATAGGATCACTTTAGTCAGTCCGTCGTTCAGGTCTCTTTGAAGGGATTGTTCGGGCTTTGCGGTCCTCCCAGTACTTCTTCAGACGCTCCGATCTTTGTGCCCTTTCCTCAGTTGAAAATGTACGTGTTGGTTTGTTTTGTGTAAGGGTAAAGCGGAGGTTTGTATTTTTGAGTTTTGTATTCAATTTTATCTTATTTTTGGTGTCTTCTGTTGTATGGCCTATTTCCTTCAGATCCTCTCTTACTTCTCTGATCCATTTACATCCTGTTGTGGTATTTTTTGAGACGAGATTGTGTTGTACTAGTTGTTTCAGAAGTCTCGAGTCCTGCATCCTCATGATATGTCCAAAGAATCTCAGTCTCCTCTTACGCATAGTATCTGTAATGGGTTCTAGCTCTTTGTACACGACTTTGTTAGGTATTAACCGCCACTGTCCATCTTTCTGATATTTTTTGTTGATACAGGTTCTTCCAATCCTCCTTTCAATTTTCTGAAGTCTGTCAGTCTTTGATTGTTTATTCAGGTAAAAGAGTGTTTCTGCTGCATATGTAGCTTCCGGTTTTATAACTGTGTTGTAGTGTTTTATTTTTGTATTTATTGATAGACATTTCTTTTTGTAGATATCCCATGTTAATTTTTGTGCTTTAGCTAATCTATTTGTTCTTACTTGGATTGAGATTTTTTCATTTAAGTTATGTGTTATTACTTCTCCAAGATATTTAAACTGAGTTACTATTTTGATTTTATTACCATTTATGGTGACTTCTTTTAGCCGTGTTGGTTTTTGGGGCATAATTTCTGTTTTTTCAAATGATATTTTGAGGCCAATTTTATTTGCAATGTTTTGAAGTTCTGATATCTGGGTTTTTGCTTCTTTTATGTCCACTGCTAGTAATGCTAAATCGTCAGCAAAACCCAGGCAATTTGTTTTGATTTTTCGGCTAATCTTTATTTTGGGGGGACATTTTCTAAACCATTCCCTCATTACCATTTTTAGAGCACAGTTAAATAATAGTGGTGAGAGCCCATCTCCCTGCCGTAGTCCAGTTTTAATTTCAAATGTCTCTGATGTTTCACCCCTAAACTTCACTTTTGACTTGGTATTGGTGAGAGTCAATTTTATCATGTTTATTAATTTGGGGTGTAGTCCAAGGTGTCTTAAAATTTTAAACAGAGATTCTCTATGGATGCAATCATAAGCTTTCTTGAAATCTACAAATGTTATCACCATATCTCTGTTTCTTCTCCTGTTATAGTCCATTATCAACTTAAGACTCATGATCTGATCAGGACAGCTCCTCCAGGGTCTGAAACCTCCTTGATATTCTCCTAGTTCTTTCTCAAGTTGTAAACTTATCCTATTAAGGATGATTATTGAAAATATTTTGTATGTTATGTCTAGGAGCGAGATTCCCCTGTAGTTATTAGGGTCGGTTTTGTCCCCTTTTTTGTGCAGAGGATGAATTAGGGCTGTTGTCCAGTGTTCTGGTAGTTCTTCTTTAATCCAGATAGAGACAAGTTGTTGATGGAGGGCAACTTTTGCTGAGGTTCCTGCATATTTCCAGATTTCCGCAAAGGTGTGATCTTCTCCTGGCGCTTTGTAGTTTTTTAATTTATTCAGAGCTTGGTAGACTTCCTTTATTGTGGGGGGATTGATGTTTTCTGGTGATGTTTTTATCGGGGTGTTGGTGTCCAAATGAAGGAGTTCTGTAGGTTCCTCACAATTTAAAAGCTTGTTGAAATGTTTAGCCAGAATTTCTGCATTGTCTTTATTGTTATGGGCCAGCTTACCATCTTCATCCTTCATCAGTAGGGTTGGGGGTTCATATTTTTGGAGCTGCTTTCTGAAGGTTTTGTAGTAGTCCCTTGATTTAGTTTTACTGAACTGTTCTTCAGTTAACTGCAGGGTGTCCTTATGATGTTGTCTTTTTATTCTTCTTAAGACTTGGGTAGTTTCTTTTCTCTGTTTTACTAGCTTTTGATAGGATATTTCTGTCTTTTGGGACTGATGTAATAGCCATGCCTGATGTCTTTTCTCCACTGTTTCATCACATTCACTGTTCCACCATTGGTGTTTTTTACGTGGTTTAATTGGAGCTAGGTCTTCTGCAATTTGTTTAAGGTTGTGTACTAAGTCTTCAAGTTTGTCTGTGATTTTTATTTTTTCAGTTGCTTTCTGGTAATTTTTGTTGTTGATTAGCTGGGTAGGATCTATTTTTCTTTTAGTTTTAAGGGCTTGCTTTTGTTGTCTCCTCTGGGGAGTGAGTTTAATTTTAATTTTAACTACGTAGTGATCTGAACCTGTGTCTATTCCTCGGAGGACTTTGACGTTATAGATCTCTTTGTGGTGGTATTTGTCCATGCAGACGTGGTCCAGTTGCCATTCTCCTTTAGTGTAGTCAGGGTGTTTCCATGTTTTGAGTTTTTGAGGTTTCCTCTTAAAACATGTAGATTTTGAGATTAAATTATGGTTTCTACACAGGTCAACTAGTCTCTCTCCATTTTTATTTGTTTTCTTGTGTGCTGGCCATTTTCCGATGATGTCACGGTATTTTCTTTCTCTGCCTAGTTGAGCGTTGAAGTCGCCTATTAATAATTTTATATGGTGTTTGGGGATGTTATCTATGGTCTGGTCCAATAGGTCCCAAAATTCTCCTGTTTCCTCCTGGTCTTTTGAGGAGTTGTTTTTATCATTAGTGGGAGCATGGGCATTTATTATAGTATAGATTTTATTAGATGCCTTTAAGGTGAGCGTTGAGAGTCGTGGAGACTGTGATCTGAATTCTTGAACTGAGTTTATTATTTTAAGGCTGACCAAAAATCCTGTTCCAAATTGTGGGACATTCTTCATCACTCTCTTCCCAGGTATACCTTTATAAAGTCTGTACCCTTGAGATTACAAGGCATCCTGGTCAGTGTTTCTAATTTCCTGTAATCCCATGATAAGAATTTTGTGTTGGTCCATTATGTCGGTGATCACTTTTAGTTTACCGGTTTGCATGAGTGAGTTTATGTTGTGTGTAGAGAAGTATGTTATCTGCTTTGGTTTGATTCTTGATTTTGTCTCATTCGTGTATGTAGTACTGGGGTATTTCCGTGCCTCCGACTTCACGGTATCTTTCAGGTGGCAGCCCACCGTATCCGAATGCTGCCTTCTCTGAACTCTTGGTTCAGCCGGTGGAGTATTCCTTAAAAGACCTTCCATGGTTGACTGTCAAGGTGTCACCTGTGTGGGACTAGGTCCCGAATTACAACTCTGGATGTGATCCAGTGAGGTGATAATGAGGCCGCTCCTCTGGAGTACAGACGCCTTGTGCAGCCGCCCCTAACCTGGAGAACAGACGCTGCATAATAGATTCCAGTGGCATTTCCTCCACTGTGGGGACCATCACCCCACCCAAAGGGGCTCATTCGCCCGAAGCCGTTGGCCCCCTTAGGGAGTCAGGTTATTTCCCGCCGCCCAACACTCGGCGTTACTTTGTACTATTATATACTTTAAAAAATTAAATTTATTTTTCTTCTACTTTAGTTGAACTGATTTGCAGATTAATGTAGTTCAGATTAATAAGACTCAACTATACTTGTTGTTCTTCATGTTTCCTTTTATTTGTGTATGGTTGATATACCGTATTTACTCATGTTATACCCCCTCATGTATTAGACCACCCCTTGGCTTTTTGACATGAAGAAAATGAAAAAATAAATCTCGCATACAAGACCCCCCAATGTAATTCGTCAGAAAAAAGCAATGATTCTGCTTCGAAGAGGGTACAAGCCTTATGCAGCTCTGATGACAAAACACAAATTTGTGAATAGTTTCGTCCGTACTGTACCATACATACATACATACATTATCATTATAGACTGTTTTGCCTTTCAGCGTTCAATTCTGCAAGCCTCTCTGAATTTACTAAATGTTGCCACAATCCTCGATTTGCAACTAGTGTTGTGGCCTCGTTTAGTTCTATACGTCTTATCTTTAAATCGTTAGGAACCGAGTCTAACCATCGTCTCTCGGTCTACCTCTCCTTCTCTTACCCTCCATAACGGAGTCCATTATTCTCCTAGGTAACCTATCCTCCTCCATTCGCCTCATATGACCCCACCACCGAAGCCGGTTTATGCGTACAGCTTCATCCATCGAGTTTATTCCTAAATGAGCCTTTATCTCCTCATTCCGACTACCCTCCTGCCATTGTTCCCACCTGTTTGTACCAGCAATCATTCTTGCTACTTTCATGTCTGTTACTTCTAACTTATATGAACAAGATATCCTGAGTCCACCCAGCCTTCGCTCCCATAAAGCAAAGTTGGTCTGAAAACAGACCGATGTAAAGATAGTTTCATCTGGAACCTGACTTCCTTCTTACAGAATACTGTTGATCGCAACTGCGAGCTCACTGCATTAGCGTTACGACACCTTGATTCAATCTCGCTTATTAATTACCATCCTGGGAGAACACACAACCTAACTACTTGAAATTATCGACCTATTCTAGCTTTGTATCACCCATCTGACATTCAATTCTGTTGAATTTCGTACCTACTGACATCTATTTAGTCTTCGAGAAGATAATTTTCATACCATACTCGTTGCACCTATTTTCAAGTTCCAAGATATCAGACTGCAGGCTTTCGGCACAATCTGCCATTAAGACCAAGTCGTCAGCATAGGCCAGACTGCTTACTACATTTCCACCTAACTGAATCCATCCCTGCCATTTTATAACTTTCGGCAGATGATCCATATAAACTACGAACAGCAAAGGTGAAAGATTACAGCCTTGTCTAACCCCTGTAAGTACCCTGAACCAAGAACTAATCAATCAATCGATAGCTACTGATCTGCATTTAGGGCAGTCGCCCAGGTGGCAGATTCCCTATCTGTTGTTTTCCTAGCCTTTTCTTAAATGATCGCAAAGAAATTGAAAAATTATTGAACATTTCCCTTGGTAAGTTATTCCAATCCCTAACTCCCCTCCCTATAAACAAATATTTGCCCCAATTTGTCCTCTTGAATTCCAACTTTATCTTCATATTGTGATCTTTCCTACTTTTAAAGACACCACTCAAACTTATTCGTCTACTGATGTCCTCCCATGCCATCTCTCCTCTGACAGCTCGGAACATACCATTTAATCGAGCAGCTCATCTCCTTTCTCCCAAATTTTCCCAGCCCAAACTTTGCAACATTTTTGTAATGCTACTCTTTTGTCGGAAATCACCCACAACAAATCGAGCTGCATTTCTTTGGATTTTTTTCCAGTTCTTGAATCAAGTAATCTTGTTGAGGGTCCCATACACTGGAACCATACTCTAGTTGGGGTCTTACCAGAGACTTATATGCCCTCCCCTTTACATCCTTACTACAACCCCTAAGTACCCTCATAACCATGTGCAGAGATCTGTACCCTTTATTAACCATCATATTTATGTGATTACCTGACTTTTAACCCCGTTTATCATCATACCATTGTCCACCGTCCATCTCACAACACTATCGAGGTCACCCTACAGCCGCTCACAATCTTGTAACTTATTTATTACTCTGTACAGAATAACATCTCTGCAAACAGCCTTATCTCTGATTCCACTTCTTTACACATATCATTGATAAATATAAGAAAATATAAAGGTCCAATAATACTGCCTTGAGGAATTCCCCTCTTAATTATTACAGGGTCAGATACAGCTTCGCCTACTCTAATTCTCGGAGTTCTATTTTCTACAAATATAGCCACCCATTCAGTCACTCTTTTGTCTAGTCCAATTGCACTCATTTTTACCAGTAGTCTTCCATGATCTACCCTACCATTCTACCATAAATTCTCACTGAAGCCCAATTGTTAACATAAATGCCTTTGATTTTAATAATCTACCTTTAATTCCATAGTCCCCCAGTATGGCGAACATCTTTTCCCTCGGTACCCTGTCGTATGCTTTCTCTAGATCTACAAAATATAAACACAACTGCCTATTCCTCTCGTAGGATTTTTCAATTACCTGGTACATACTGAAAATCTGTTCCTGACAGCCTCTCTGTGGTCTGAAACCACACTGGTTTTCATCCAACTTCCTCTCAACGACTGATCGCAGCCTCCCTTCCAAGATGCCAGTGAATAATTTGCCTGGTATACTAATCAATGAGATACCTCAATAATTGTTGCAATCCTTCCTGTTCCCTTGTTTATAGATAGGTGAAATTACTGCTTTTGTCCAATCTGAAGGTACCTTACCAACACCCCATGCTAACTTTGCTATTGATAAACCATACATGTAAATTCTGGAACAATGTTACCAATCAACCTTGTAAAACTATTTATGGCTGAAGATGTTCAGAAAACGAACGAAACATGTCCTATGTTTTAACAATCAAGCAATAAAATAAGGATGACATCCTAATTTTGTATTTGCTTTTTAAGTATTGAATAGGTGGAAATCTAAGTTTCATTTTTCTCCTTTTAATGTATTCGATGTACTTCAAAGTCCATTAAAATTAGTAGTATGGCTTATCTAGGTTTATTTTATTAACCACTCACCCCTTTTCGGGCATTAGAACGGATAATCAAGGTTTTACTGCCTGCATACATACATACATACATACATACATACATACATACATACATACTGTAACAGGAAGTGCCCGTACTTTATAGCTTGGAGCATGAGATGGTACGCAGGGTGTGTATGGCACATTAAATTGGAGTGGGTACGGAGATTGAGAGGATTTGCTTTGAATGAAGTTCTGAAATTTTTTAAACTGTTTGTTTTATTATGAAAAGTCAAGTACATATCACCTCAGTTCAGTAGAAAATGGATTTTGCGTGACCTTTCTCCGTCCTGCATCTGGCGATGTCCCGCGTTGCTCTGCTACTCCTCTTGTCCTCCCCATGGATCAGCTGTCGGAACAATGGGACCATGTATATTTCAATGAGGGAAGCTCTAGTAGTTCTTGAAGTTCTAGAAATTCTTGAAGATCTTGAAGGTTCGCCGAGATCACTCACTCGGAAGGGTAGCGCAAACACACGGATTTAAGCCCTTGGACATAATGGACGTATTAGTCTGAGGTGTAATTTCTGAACTGACTTTAATCATTCCCATGAAAGGGTACGAAAATAAATTCCAAGATATCGTGTCGAATCCAAATAAATGTTCCTTTAAGGCAAATAAACTGGTCACTTAAGAAAATAAAGAAATTAACTTCCATGTGGCCGAATGTCAATAGAATCGAACATAAGTTAAACTTGTTCACACAAAACAAATAATTCTCTTCTGCTTTTAATGTTCAAAGAAGATTTAAGATTGCTTTGCATGTATTTACAAATTTTATTCAACACTGCTATAACAATATGAATGGCAGTTACTTCATTTTCGTAGAAGAAATTAAATACTTTAAATGTGAAATTAGTTCTGTTCAAACGCACGGTTATGTAGGCGTATGACAAGAAGTACCACAATTAGACTGTTAATACAGGAATGAAATTAGTCCCGTTCACTCACACTGTCATATTTATGTTCAAACACGAATAATAATGTTGGTAAGACTTCATAATAATTTGATCATGAAAATTAGTTCTGTTCACCAATAATCCTTGGTTCGTTTAAAGATACCATAAGTTACATGTTAATTCACACATGCAGTTTGAATGTTTCCCTAACATTCAAATTCCACTTCAAAAAATCAAGTCCTAATGCACTGTTCAAGATTCTAAGTTTTCTATCTGCAGAAATATTTCAGTCACTTAGAAATATTATAAGTATTGCACTTTTCAATTCTACGAGTAAGTTCGCAGGACTATTGAAATGTTTCAAAGATTTTCATACCGTAATTTCGTAGAGATGACTGTAGACTTTGATTCCGTAATGTCACATTGCAGCACCAACTTCCATCAGCCAACCGTCCTGGTTCGACTGTGGGACAAGACTATGTCGTGTTGAATTCTTGCTGCTCTTTTATACCAAAGTCGCAGAGATTGAAGCTGTTTCATTCTTCTCAATACCTTCCTTAATCTGAGGTGGATTTTAATGAAACTTTGTCGTATTGGAGATATTAAAATGTTGTGCAGGGTGATGTTATTCCTGTATTTGTATCATAATTGCTATATGAGTTATTTATGATAGAAAGTATGGAAAGTTCTATGGATGATGCAGCTTAGCCTTGGCGAGTTGGAGCTGGTTCCTACGTCATTCGTCACATGCCTGCTGTAGTCGGCTGCTCTGTTGGCATGCAGCGCATATTTTAAGTTTGAAATACTTCAACACTGATGCTGGACCAGCATTTCTGGTACATCTCCCCATTCCTTATGTAAAAGAACATTCAATAGGGGTTTTCTTTTTCTTCAATTTTCCCTCTTGAAGTATTTTTTCAAGTTGGCCAAATTGTAGATTCCCTCGATGCTACCATCTAGCTTATCAACTTTGTAAGCTCCGTTGTCAAGTACTTCAGCCACCTTGAAGCCTTCAATGTAGAGAAAACTTGGCACAGTTGATATTTTCAAATATAAATCCAGTTAACTTCTGGCTGTTTTCATCTAGTAAAATATGAAAATAAGATGGTCATATCCTTGGTTGAAAAGAATTTCATCTCACAAAACTTCCTTATGATGTCCTGCAGTGAAGGAGGGCGGTCATATTCCAAGACTAGTCTTTCATTCAATACCTGAGCTGTAAGGCATATGCGTAGGCTGCCGTTTGGTTTCCTAACATTTGCAAGGGGATTAATGAATGGAGTGATGCATTTGGAGATTATGCTATCGCTTTCCATTTGTTTAATATCCTAGCTTCATCCACTTATTTTTCAGGAACCGGATACGATTGGTTTTTATAGGGAGAATTGTTCCACGACCTACGTCAAAATCATCATCGATGATGGACAATTCTGGGCCCTCAACAGGTTCCACTTCCACTACCCCCCTTTATATTCAATATCTTCAATAGGCGGAGCATCGCTCATCTTGCCTTTGGTTTCTTCTACTGGGGTATCAAATTCCTGGCACCTCACATTTTCATAATTAAGCAACTGCAACTCTACAGAGCTGACGTAAGAAACCTCATCATATTGCCAGTGTAATCAATTATTCCTCCATATTTTACAAGAAAATCAGATCCCAATATAGTGGTTGACCTTCATCTGAATTAGTACTAGAAATATGTGTTGAAATCAGATACCTTCAATTTCAAACTCCACAAATGCCTGTAATTTGCATTTGATACTTTTATCGGGTACAATTCCCTTTATTTTCACCTGTGTTTCCCTTTATTTTCACCTGTGTGACAGGTATTATTAGTACATCATCTTTCCCCTTTACGTTCTCTATCAATTTGTCAGAAATTAGGGAAGCCTGAGCTCCAGAATCTATCAAAGAAGTAACATTGATATGGCATATTCTGATGTTGATGACTGGAAGACTACGTTGTATTTTTGGTTGTACTGGTATGGGGTCTTCATATAATAATTCTGTATAATCTAGATACCAGTAGACCCGGCGAGTTGGCCATGCGGTTAGGGGCACGTGGCTTTGAGCTTGCATCCAGGAGACAGTGGCTTCGAATCCCACTGTCGGCAGCCCTGAAGATGGTTTTCCGTGGTTTCCCATTTTCACACCGGGCAAATGCTGGGGCTGTACCTTAATTAAGGCCACGGTTGCTTCCTTCCAACTCTCTTCCCTATCCCATACTCGCCATAAGACCTATCTGTGTCGGTGCGACGTAAAGCCACTAACAAAAAATATATATACCAGTAGTTAATAGCTCTTGTACAAAGTACCTCTCCATTACTTCGGTTTTTAGGCAATCTCTTTATGTGTCATTGGTATGTTTTTTAAATTGAACCCTTTGATTCAGGATTTGTTTCAGATGTATCGTTTCGTCTCCTAATGTTTTCTTGGTATTCCAAAGAAGCAGCGCCTGGTAAACCTTCATCCTTATTTCGGTTCTGAATGTATTCACGTGTTCCTCTCCATCTTTTTTCAAGTTCTGCCCTCTGGGAATATTTATCATGGTTTGATGTGTTTGTAGGTTTCCTCCAAGTTAACTCTTGTTCATATGGTGTTCTTCCTTCATACAGACATCTCCTGAATCTTCTATAATGATATGGTTGGTCTCTTTGAAAATCTCTCAGTTCTTGAGGTTCGGTCTAACTTGGGTCCTAACTTCTGCATAATTACGGTAGCTCTAACATCTTTTGTCTTGCTTGGTTTCGGCAAATGCTGTGTATGGGCAGTGTCAAGCCTCCTTAGAACATCGTCTAGCTGTTCCTGATCCTACACATTGGCTGCTACCAAGATTTCCTGTACATTTGCTGGAAATTGCAGTGTTACCAGCTGTATTAATTCCTGCTCTGGTAGGGGAGGATCAAAGAATTGCATCTTCTTTAATTGCAAAATCAGAAAATCAGAATAACATGAAGAATTTATAGCTCTATTATATTTCCGAGAATATAATTGAAGTTTAATTAAATGCTGTGTTTCTGCATTACAAAACCTTTTGATTAATGCCTCTTTAAACTCATTGTAAGTCTTTATAATAAATTTAAACGCAGTGTACCACGTTAACGCCTCGCCTTCTAATAACTTGGACGCTATACGTAACTGATGATCGGGACATGTGATTTTCCTGGAAATATTCCTCTGCATTAAGAAGAAATTCCTTTGCTGTATATTCCTCCTTCCCAGAAAATTTTGCTGGTTTATCTTCCGATATCCTCATTACTGAATAAATATTAGGTGTTTCTCCACGAACTCCTTGGAAATTAGATAATACGTCATTTTCTATCTGAGATACTTTGTTGTTAAGTGTTTAAATTTTCCCTTGTAGTTCAACTTTAACAGTCTTGACTTGGCCTCGTATTGAATTTTCAACTTCCTTCACTTCATGATGATATAGATTCTGATTCCCATAGGTCCTGTTTCACCTCTCACATAGCGACCTGTACAAGTAATTTGAGTATGGGCGGTATCTGAGACTTTAATTGTTTATCAGCTTCTTCTTGCTGTGTTTTCAACAGGTTAACTTTGTTACTTAATTTGTTAAAATTGTTTTTGAAGGAATCATGGATATTGTCTTGAATGGACACTATCTTAGCTTGTGCTAGTGACAACTTTCCATGAGACTCCTTTAAGTCTGCCCTCAAGCTCTCTACTTCTTTAATAAGTTGTTGAAAAGTAGGAAAGGCAGCTTTTAAGTCCTCTACTGCTTGGGCCTTTTACTCGTGGCTTCTAAGTCACGTGTAAGTCATTCATTGATTTCCGTGAACTTAGAATTCATTTTCGCGTTGGACTCAGTAAATCATTTTTTTATTTCGGTACCAGCTTGAGCAAGCCTACGTTCAAGATTGATGTTAACTTCTGCTAACATAGTGTCAATAGTTTGTCAGTTGCGGCATTATATTCATTAATGCAACCTTCTAAATTAACATTAGATTCCTGAGCTGAGCGATGCTATTTCCTAGATTGGTATTAGTTTCATTAACCCCTCAGCGCCGACCTCTATACGTGGTATAGACCCTCTTTTCTTCCGTAGCCGCCGACCTCTATACGTGGTATAGACCCATACATGGTTTCACATTTACGGCTATAGCACGAAGAGTTTTGGAGTTATTGATATGCAAATTGTTTTGTTTCCAAGAAGACATTTTCAGGTTTGTCAGCATTGTAAATAAGAATTGAAAAATCGTTATAATGTAGTTATTTTTGCAAGGATAATTATTTGCCAAATAAGTCTGAGCACTAATCTATTGCTTTTTTAAAAGTCTTTTTGCTTCATTCTTTCCCACAGAATAAAATAAAGAAAAGATGATCTGAGAAGTTTGTCTTTTCGTGTTCCTTGCTCTATTTGTACATTGGGAGTGC
Organism: Anabrus simplex; assembly: GCF_040414725.1. Classification (NCBI taxonomy): domain Eukaryota; kingdom Metazoa; phylum Arthropoda; class Insecta; order Orthoptera; family Tettigoniidae; genus Anabrus; species Anabrus simplex. The sequence continues at coordinate 256,391,539 of NC_090266.1, forward strand.
GGTTTATTTATTATATTTGTCTTTATTTCTCAGCTTGTAATATTTTCGTAACTCTCCACAAGCGCTCTGTGTAGGCATTAGTTAGTGCTGCTTTCTGTCATACGATACGAGAACCAGTTGTTCATTTTATATATCTCGTTTGAAAGACATTATCTCGACCTTTTATCTGAAATATGTATCGAGTTGGTTTGTTTCGTCATAAATGTTATTCCCCTCATTCAGTTTCGTCCTGTGGCTTTCAGTCTCGCTGCAACTTCATCGGTCCGTGTGACGCGCCGCGCTCAGCCGTGGTATGACTGACAGTAACGTGCTTGAAATATTGTATAATTCAGATGAAAGTTTAGTCGGAAGTAGTAGTGACAGTTTAAGCAGCAGTGATAATGAAATAGATGATGTAGCAGTGGTAAATGATGAGAGTGACGATGAGGAGGAAACAGTACTTGGAAATTTCGTGTAAGAGACTATAGATAATTATACAGGTCAAAGAGAAGTTTTCAACGGTGAATTCTGATTGCAAAATTCTCTAATAATACCCACACAGGTCACAGAGGCAAATATTGAGCAATTACCTTATCGGGTTCAGCTGGTGAAAGGTTTGTTTACAAAATACACTCGCTCGGGAGGGGAACGAAATTTCAAGGCCGGCGCGCATCAGATAATACAGTTCTAAGGTTGCAGGAAAGACATTTTATCAGGAAATTAGCACCCAAGAGTTGGAAATCCAAACCTCAGAGACATTGTATTCTGTGTTCAAAACACAGCGAAAAGAAGACGTCAGTGTACTGTTTCCAGGAGTGTGACTTAAGTCCCTGTCTCAGAGTGCTTCGAACTCTATCACACGGAACTAAATTACTAAGGAAATGTGAAACAATTATGTAATTATCTGCATGTACATAGTTCTGTTCTAAGGAATTCCAAATTTCGTGAAAATCGGGCTACTCTTATACTTGTAGTAACGCTTTAAGTGAATTGATGTATTTCAGTCGCGCGTAGTTGAAATCTCATCCGGCCATAGGAAGCTATTTAAATGGCTGCGACGCTGGGGAGCAATGCAACCTTCTAAATTAGCACTGATCTGGTTCATACTAGCATTAGTTGTGGCATTAGTTGAACACTGAGCTGGTTCATGCTAGCATTAGATTCACTTATTTGCCGTCCTAAATTAGTGTTGGATTTGGTGATCCTTTCGTTTAAACAAACCTTTAAGGCTTATATAGCTTCAAATATATTTTCCATTTTTGTTGGTATAATATTTGAATGATAGAAAATAGCTAACAGCAGAAAATATTATCATTCATTAATGCCCAATGGTTTAAAGTTCAACAAGAAATATTCAATCAAATATTTAAACACTCTTTAGCCTGTTAATTATTTACCCTGGAAAAAATCAAAGGTCAATATTGTCTGAATTACTAGCTTAGTGTTGTGCCTCATATTATTTGTTAACTTCTTGGAAACTGAAAGTTTCTTTTTTTACTTGAAAGTTCACTTAAGTATTGAATGTTATTGTATGATTGCTCCAAGTAACTTAAGTCATTTTATTAACTGCACTCCAATCTAGCTGTATACGGTTTGGCACCATTTTATGTTATCACTCTCCTCTCTGTAACAGGAAATGCCCGTACTTTATAGCTTGAGGAGCATGAGCTGGTACGCAGGACGTGTACACACATTAAATTGGAGTGGGTAAAGAGAGTGAGTGGATTTGCTCTGAATGAAGTTCTGAAATTTTTTAAACTGTTTATTTTATTATGAAAAGTCTAGTTCATATCACCTCAGTACAGTAGAAGATGGATTGGGCATGACATTTCTCCGTCCTGCGGCTGGCGATATACCACGTTGCTCTGCTACTCCTCTCGTCCTAACCACACATCATTTCTCAGCACCATGGGACCACATATACTCCAAGGGAAGCTCTAGAAGTTCTTGAAGTTATAGAAATTCTTGAAGTTCTTGCAGGTCTTGAAGGTCTAGGAGTTCGGTTCGCCGAGATCACTCACTCGGAAGGGTAGCGCGAACACACTAATTTAAGTCCTTGGATATAATGGACATATTAGTCTGAGGTGTAATTTGTGAACTGACTTTAATCATTCCCATGAAAGGATAAGAAAATGAATACAAAGATGCCGTGTTGAATCAAAAACAAATGATTCCTCAAAGCAAATAAACTGGTCACTAGAGAAAATAAAGAAATTAACTTCCATGCGGCAGAATGTCAGTAGAATCGAACCCGCATTCTTCTCAGCAAAAGTTACACACACAGTTTGGAGGGATGAATATTTTTGTCATAAGTTTCCACCCCTCAGCCAAAATCCTTTAAGGGTGTATAGACCTGTTATTATTTAAATACTAAAGCATATAGGAGCAACCATCATGTGAAATGTTAACATCGTATGTCGAACGATTTCAGGGAAATTAATATTTATATCATTAGAACTCGCCCCTAGTTAAAACCCGTTACAGGTGTGTTGTTCTAAGACCACTGCGTCAAAATATAAGGCATACAGGAGCAATCATCAGGTAAAGTTAGAACCTCGTACGTCGAGTGATTTCAGAGAAATCAATATTTTTGTCATCAGGTGTCGCACCCACCCCCAGTCAAAACCCCGTAAGAGTGTATTGTCTAAAGAGCACTTTTTATTTAAAATCTAAGACATATAGGTGCAACTTTCATATGAAATTTCAAGCCCATATGTCGAATGGTTTGAGAGAAATGAATATTTATGTCATCAGCTCCCCCCCACCCTCCCTGGTTGAAACCCTTTAGGGGTGTATTATTATAAGACTATGTCTTATTCAAAATCTAAGACATACAAGGTGCAACCATCGCATGAAATTTCAACCTCGTATGTCAAACGGTTTCAGAGAAATTAATATTTTTGTTTTTGGATATCAATCCCCCACTGAATTTTGTTTCTAGACTAGTGTTATTTAACATCTAGTTCATAAGTGAGCAGTAATCAAGTGATATTTCAGTTTTGTTTCGGAAAACTGTTCCGGAGTAATGAATATTTTGGTTTTCAGTGTTTTAACCCTTGAGGTGGAATTTTTTGAAACCCTTCCTTAGTGGGTGCCTACATTGTAATAGTAATGTATCCCCAAAATTTCATTTCATTATGTCGAGTAGTTTTGCCTGGGTGTTGATATACAATCAGTCAAGACATTGCATTTTATACATATATATTGTACCAGGAAGGCATAGGCCTTGGCACATACGAGTTATAAATCTTTATTCATTAGCGAATGGCTAAGTTACGATGCACAAACAGCTGTGCGAGAGAATGTTCTCGTTCTCACTGCACTGCGTGAAGGAGACTGCATGAGTGTAGCAAGGTCAAGTGACGTCAGCACTGCCTGTAGCTTACCTCCCCTTAGAATTCTCTGGAAACCATTTTTAAACTTTTCAATGACTGGACCAATAAATATGAGACCAACACTAAATTGTAGCACACATTTTAAAAGTAGAACCCTGCAAATTTGAGATTAATCCGCCCAGTGGTTTCCAAGATATAACAAGTAGAAGTTTGGGAAGTATTATCACCCCTTCATCACCTGGGAGTGCTGCTCGCAGCTGGATATAAATAGGTCAACGAACCGAGATTATAGCCAGTGTGTGCACTCTACGATTATGACATAAAGACAGTATGCTCCGTTGCGATCCGCGAACATGTAGAAGTTAACACTCAAGCACTTTGATATTGTGCGAAGACGTCGTAAGTAAAGTTTCTACCACGCCGTGACGAATGAAATGTTATAAAATTTTCTCAGACTAAATCGTCATTGTATAATATTTAGGAGTGGTTAACCGAGTGAAGTTACAATAGAAATTGTGAATTGAAGTGTAATTGGGGATTCAAGTATTTCAACTACCAGTTGACGGTATTATAGACTTTGTCATTTTCTCGTAATTTTGAACTTTGTCATTGACTGTGACAGTATTCTAAGACATTGCGTGTGATAAACTAAACTTCTAATTTATGACCATTTAAATGATTCTGAGATGCATTTCTCCTATACTAGTACAATTGTGAACTGTGTGAGATACTATTCTACTAAACATTCAACAAATAACAAGGTTAAAAGCGACTATTTTTTTGTGTATTTTCTTGAATTTTCGATTACTACCACGAGAAACTAACTGAATGTTAAGAACTTCTTATGGCAATATTAGGTCGTACGGGCTCGTGTTATGCGAATTCAGCCATAAAATCTTCTTAAGCTGTGAACATTATTATTCCAGAGACTGTTGTAGAGACTGTTATTGTTGTATGTCCGGCGCTCCCTTCTCGCTCCGCCAGCCAGCTACACGCGCGCCAAGTGTCATTCTTCTAGCCTCGACGCGCAGCCCTCAGTGCGCGTGCCTGAACCATCGTGTGTGTACTATAAAGAGGAACTCCCAGCCTGTCCAGATGCCCACTTGCCCCGGTGTCCAGCTCCAGAATACACCCTACGTCGAGCACGGAGGCTACTCCTCTTGAAAATGTGCTTCGGCCAGGTGGACTGAATTTCTGGCAGTACGAGGTCTCACCTCTGGTCACCGCTCCTATTCCGCTGCCCATATCCAGTCATACTATTACATACCGTTATATTTCCCTAATTAATGCAAGCTCCCTTAGTTTCGCTAAGTAAGAATTCTTCCAACATTGAACTTGCTTTTATGAACTCAGCAAGGAAGGACTTTCCAAAACATTTATGTCAGTACTTCTGATAGTTTTCGACTATCGACCTTGCTATCACAAGGACTATCTTTTCGAGATAGTAGTGGATGTAAATACTGCAAACTTGTATATAGTGTACAAAAGATAGACTCTTTCTCAAGATTCCTAATTCATTTTGCTTCAAGTTAAATTTCAGTTTTATTTGTGTAAATAGTGTATTTTGCATTTGAAGCGAATAATAAAGTTGTGTTTTGTAAATCTCAACCTTGGTTACAACAGTTATGACATTTTTTCAAGTGTTTCACGGACTGTGATGATTATTCTACGGTCAAACCTAAGACATAATCAGTGACTATTATGAACTGTGACAGTGTTCAATCCTTATTCTATAAACTGTGTGTGTGAAAAGCTGTGTTTTCCGTTTTGAAAACGACTGTAGGTCATTACTTCATTAACCTGACTTATGAATCATACTGTAGCATAGACTGATATTCTGTCACGCATTCAACATCATAAAAGATAAGTGAGAATACGAACTGTGCATTGAGACTTATGTCAGTGTATAATACCAATCTTAATGATAATTGAGAGCTCTATAGTCCAATATTTTGTGCCAATAGAACTTTCCGTGTTCCGAGATTATCTTTAAAAGAACATCGGAAATCTTGGCAAAGTATCGTGAGATTCTGCTGCATCGAACGTCATTTCCAGCGTAGGATTAATGTGGTTTCTTCGATCATGGTACCCATCGAGGGACGTCGACGAGGGATAATAACGTGGTATCTTCAGTGAACGGACTTGTCACGCTGCTGGTGCTGAGTTCGAGCCTTGGCTGCACGCTGCAGAAAGTTCCAGACACCAAGCCGCCGGACAGCACTTCATCAACCCTTATAAGCAGATTCCAAATGATTTTCTTATATTTTGAGTGAGTAATTCCACTTAGACACTAACTGACTTTTAACAAAGCACTCGGTTAATCATAGTGCTCCATTCAACAACAGAAAAGTGCTTCGTGTGAATTTCAGCTTGCTATTCCTAATAATTTAAAAAGGCTTCGTGTCTTGCTTTTGAACTGTAAATTCCTCTTTAAAATCTTTTAAAACTTGAAATAATTTCACGTAGATGAACTGTAGGGTTTGCAAATGCACTATTTCATTTTATTTTCTTATAAAATCAACTTAGATGAACTGTAGGAGTATACAGCAAGTGTTTGAAATTTTTATTTTGAACTATCACATTATTAATGGAAGTGTGTGTTAATATTATGTTTAAAAATATTAGAAAAACTGTAGGTTTGCATCACAAGTGATGGACTTAATTTTTACGCAGCCTAGAAATTTGATTAAGTGAAATCCTATGTGCAACGTGTTATTTTGGTATTTAAATCCATTTAAGACATCGTAGATGAATTGTAGGGTGTTTACAATCTCTGAGAAAGTGTTATTTATTTTGGACATTTTTAATCTAGTGGATGTCTCAGAATACAACAGCACCGATATTTTATTCTTGCATTTTTGAAATAATGGTTGAAAATTTAATTTTGAAGATACAACTGCAGGGTGATTTTCATGAATATTTTTAATAAATATTATCAAAAGATTTTACCATCTATTATTTGCCCTGCGAATCTATCCATCTCTGTACCTGCTCCAATAAGTAACCAAACGCTGCCTGAGATCCTTCCCATGCTCTGGCCCCATAATCATTTCCTGGTACAATAAAAAAAAATATATATATATATATATATATCTTAAGAAAGATCTTAAAGAACTGGGCCTACAAGCAGAAGATGCACAAGACCAAAATCTTTTCAGAGCAGCCATCAAGACTTTTGGGACTTTCCGGGACGAAAAACGGGCAACTGGTGCTAAATGGACAGAAGAACGTCGTGCTAAACACAGTGAGCTAATGAAGATGATGTGGATCAAGCGAAAAATGAACAAATGCCAGAATGTAAAGTGAGGCTTATCGTGGTCCCTAGTTGGCCGATTAGCGAAGTTGAATGAATGAATGAATATATATCACAGTAAAAATACTTCAACGCTTATTTCACTTCTTTCTTACCCCGGCCCCCATCTTAAGGGGATTTTACAAAAACAAAAAAAATGTGTGTTTATTTTTAATGGAGATTCCAAATACCAATCTTCATGTCTCTATAACATATTCACTGTTTGAGATATACAGCAAGTATCCTCATTAAAAAAGTTCAACTCCTTTCTCATTTCTTTTCACCCCATGCTAACTGGATCTTCCCAAAATAAGAGATTCCATTACCAATTTTCACGTCTGTAACATCTTCACTTTTTGAGATATAAGTATCGTCATAAAAATAATTCAATTCCTTTTGCAATCCCCCCCCCTCAGGTCGATTTCCCCCAAAAAGATACGTGCTTCCTAATTTTTAAAGGAGATTCCAAACATCAATTTCCGCATCTGTAATCTTTCGTTTTTCAGATATAAGTATCTTCAAAAAGAATTCAAGTAGCTTTATACTACCCCTCTTAAAATGATTCCCCTCCTACGTGCAAAAAATGTGTTTATTTTGAAAGGAGATTCCAAATACCTTTAGTACCAATTTGCAGGCCATCACCTGTGAAATGGTGCCAAAACAATAGAAGCTTGATTTTTACGTTTTAGCAGTGTGGGAAACACGATAAAACAAACCTACCAATTGTATTTGAAAATTCAACGACGTTACACAACAATGAAAAGCTTCAAGTAGTACAATGTTAATACCTGTAACAGGGGATCCAGTTACTGTTACAATATTAATATTTTTGGAAATAACTTCTTTTTAAATTTTTTTCCCCGAGAATTTTGTCTGCACTGATCTAAATGATATACTTGGACCTTAACTAGCAGTTCAGCAATGTTCTTTCCTTTTGTGAACAAGCCAATCTGTTCCTGTAATCAAGATTATATTTCTTCATCAATATCATTATTACAGGATAAAAAATTTATGAATATCTGATCTATGTTTACTTTTCATTTTGGGATAATAATAATAATAATAATAATAATAATAATAATAATAATAATAATACCTGTCTATATATTGAAATTTTGAATAACAAACTCCTTCAACAGAGATGTGTTCATGTGCGCAACTAATGCATTAAATATGTTCAAGTGATATTTTCTGCTGACCTTTATACTATACCTGGATGCCGATTTATGTATCTCATGTCTCTCTCCCAATTCATTAGTTTACAAATGTACACACTAAGCAAATTACTTTTGCATCTGATGTGCTACAACCCTTATTCACTTTCATTTTAGCATGGTGATGATAATACATTGAAATTATTATTTAAGAGCATGTCAAATACATTTTGATAGAATCGATAGATGCACTTACTGATAGCGATGTGTCCACCGCCTCCTTAAATCCTCTCAAATCAGATGGTTGTGCGTGCACCGTGTGTCTTTCTCCCAATGCAATATTATAAAAAAAAGGGCATATTTTTGCCGGAGTAATATCTTGCTACATCTTAAAAATAAATATTATCACAGACTTGTTGAACGTTTTATGATGCTCTGCAATTTTTGCATCCTCTGATTGTTGTATATCATTGACAAGCAGCATAAACCAAGGAAACTCTGGGATTTATATATTTTTTCTTTAACTTGCTTCACTAAAATTGTGACTAAACGGCTCCCTTTTGTAATTAGATTCATATCTCTTACACTTATACCTTGTAACGTGCTACTGCCATAACCTCTCCATCGACGTTCTACGAGTTTCTGCAAACTTCATCGCATGTACATCTCCACATACTCTACAATTTTATGTTTCTACAAGACTATAATGCTATTATTATTATCTGCTCTGGTTATCAATACTTCTTCTTATCATCGGAATTACCTTACTTTGCTCACCTGTCGTTACCCTCTGACATTTCTCGACACACTGACTGCTGTCTTTCTGTCTGCCTCGCACCTACTACGTCATCTGCCACGTCACGTGATTTTTCTCGAATGAACTGGTCTTCGCTTCCGGGCATGTATATATTGGACTGCTTGGCCCGTCTTGGGCAGACTGGCTTCATCTTCTGTAAATAGTGTGTGTGTGGAGGGACTACGGACCTCGCACGGCTTGCCGTGTGCTGCGCCATTTTTTTCCCTACCAGCTGATGGAGTTATTCTGAAAGGACTTTGGTGAGCTAAACGTATCATTTACTAAACTTGTTTTGGAAACTTTAAACTCGGCCTGTTTCGGCATTTTGAGTGATGGCATGCTGTGAAAACTTTCAAGGCCTTGGTTTCGAGTCTAACTCCTTGGCACCTTCAAACTGATTAAGATTAATTGATTTTTAGTGCTGAACACTTGGTGATGTGGACTGAGCCTAAACATCGTCAAACAGAACTTTCACAACCTTAGACGATTCTGAAAAAATCTATTGGCAGATCAAACATTCTCCAACATTACGCAGTCGGAGTTTCCTTCCTTTTCATCCTCACTTATCCTTATTGTACTGATCCTCCTTTTTACCGTACCCTTTTCTCTTTTATTAGGTGTATATGCTTTTTATATTAGGGCGCCCTGGAGGTGTATTAGTTTTTTTTTTTTTTGTGTGTGGCCAAATATTTCTTGATCTTCATGGTAAAAGTGTACTTGTTCCCTCCAAATTTGATCAGATAATAATATTAATAATTATCATTTGAGGTGATTGTGTGTGTGTGACACCTCTCTTTACGAAATAATTATAATAATAATAATTGAGAAAACTGGTTTTGTGATCTAGTTCCATTATATGGTCGAGATTCACGCTGACACAGTGTTCTATGTAATGATTTTTGTAATTTTGTCCAAACTTATCTGTGGGTTAGTCCCCTTTCGAAAACGTTTTCTCTAAAACGGGGACCCGAGCTATTTTGTCTTTGTAATCAATGCCTGGGATTTTTGCTCGGACTATATCTTCTTGGTTAACAAGGTGTATATTGTGATAAACTTTTTTCACCAATTTTATTGACAAAAAAAAAAAAGAGTTGTTCTTTCAAAGGTTTTGAAACTCTACATAAGAAATATATCATCTGAGATGATTATCTGTATAACTTTGGAAAAACTGTTAAAGCACGGACCTTGCATGGCAGTTCCTTTTTAATCTCTTGTATATATATTGGTCAATTTAATTCTGTAGGTTTAGCTTAATTATCCCTTTGATACTTTCCTAAAATGTCCAGGGTATATTTGAGGATCTTATTTTGTCCAAAAATGTTAGTGTGTACTGTATCCTCGTTAAAGCTGCTGTTTCCAATACACTTGGTCATCTAAAATTTTTTTGTAACGTGGTGTTCTTTTTTGATGTTTGGTACCTACCACGGTAAACCTCTCCTACTATCCCCCCCCCCCCAGTACTGCTTCCGCTCACTCTGCCCCTTTCTTGTTTGATGTGATCGACTCCTCGGTGCAGTGTTGCCTATGCACAGACATCGTTTGGTAGTTTTTCTCTTTCAATCGGGATAAAAAGATTAGTTTTGGAGAAAGCTCTTAAGATATCTTAACTATGTTGCACAATACGTCACATATGGTAGCAGACATTCCTTTCTTCCCCATTCTCATCATATTCTCTTGTTTAAATTGATACACTTTTTTGGTTTCTCCTTAGATCTTTTTGCATTTTGTTTTGGTTGTTCTCGTAACACTATGGCTTGCTTTTCGGATAATTTTCGCTTGGGCGACGATAGCGTTTTATCTCCACCCCCAGTATATCATACTCGGTCTTTACCTGAGGTTTCCACTAGTAACTTAATCTCCTTTTCTGATACCCCAACATTATCTTCCCGTGTTAATTCTCCCGATTTGCTCAGTGATTCAGAGGGCAAGCCCTCTTCATTACCTCAACTTCATTCTATGCCTCCCGATCCACATCTCTACCCCCCTCCCCCTTCACTACCTCATTACACGTCTGTCGATACCTCTCTCAATGTACAGATCATAAAACAATCTCTTGATCAAGTCCCTAAATTACAATCTACTGATCCTCGTAGTTTGACCTTGTGGCTCTTTTCTGCATGAAAATTTCTAAATATTGGTTTAGCTTCTTTTCCTCCGTTAATGGGATTACTGTCTCCTAAAACTACAGGTTTTTTTACTAAATTTTGGGTTGATAATATGTTAAGTTTTTCCAATTGGTATCAACTTCGGAATGCCATACACAATTATTTCTTACCTTACGAAATACGTTGCAAGCTGAGCCTTGAATTTATTCTTCGTCATCAACTTCCCACCGAACCTGCTCATGACTATCTTGATTCAATTATGACCTATAGTGATATTTTAAACATTGCTCACTCGGTCAATGACTTAATTTCTATCGTCCAATTCTACGCTACTCCTTCCTTTCGGCAGCTTTTCGATGCCTTAAATCCTCCTACGTCCATGCTTCAGCTTTTTAATTTAGCTCAATCTCACGCCATTCATTCTCTGGGAGATATTTCTTATTACTCATCTATCCCCCCTCCTCTCCATTCTCGTCCTTTACCTTCTACATCCGTTTCTTCTGCTAATACTCCTTCTCCTATTATTTGCTTCCGTTGTAAAGGAAAGGGTCATATATCTCGGAATTGTGCTACTCCCTATTCAGGAAACGTGGCTTACCCGCGTCATTAGACAGTAGGCGTAATAATGGGCAAAATCTGTCTTCTGTTGTTCAGTCCCCCTCTACTCTTGTTTCAAATGTTCGATCTTTGCCGTCTGAATTTTCTTCTCAACTTGTTTTGACGGAAAGTTTGTCATTTGTACCTCCTACTTCTCATATTGTCTTGACTATTAATAATGTCCCCTCAGTCGCTCTTCTTGATTCAGGGGCTGCTGTTTCTTTAATCAGTTTATCTTTCTTTGAACCTCTGAAAAAGGTATTTTCTCGCCTTCATTTTCTTCCTTCTACTGTCGGTTGTGTTTCGGCTTCTAATCACCCTATTGATGTTCTTGGTCATATTTTTATTATTGAAAAATGCGCACATGCCGTGCAGAATACCATTACATTACATTTACATTACATACACATTACCTTCCTTTGCTATAAGCTACGATGGATTTCTGTCTATTCCTGCATTTTACAATATGGTATCTATCACAGAATTCCAAGCACAACTCGCACACACATTCGTCATTTGGTTCGTGAAATAATTTGTTGCAGCACACCTTGTGGTGGAAACCATGGATCGCCAATCTCGTCGTCACGTGTCGCATATCATGATTAGCTTCCATCCAGGTCCTGTCTTGCATAGCAGATGTTGCATAGAAGTCCTCTGGTATGTTGTTTTTCTTCTCATGCAGATCTTGTATAAGCTGTTTGAAGCTGGTACTAGCTGGAAGTATGAGCTCGCATCTCAAATCCTCTATTAGGAAGGTCTCCCTGATAAGCTCATACACTAGCCTCGATCTTGCATTCTGCGGGACTCCTAAAATTCTCTTCAGGTATCTAGCCTTTACTCGCTCCAGTTCTTCCAGCTGTTTGTACGTGAGGTATTCTCCCACTAATTCTAGGCCATACGTCAGAACAGGTAGTATCTTTAACCTAAACAAGTCCATAGCTGTGCTGATCGATAGTTGTGTGATGTTCCTGATTTCGTTCATAGCCCTAGTGGCCGCCACTGCTCTAGATCTTATATGTAAACTGAAACTCTTTCCCGTTGTTTGAATTGTGATACCTAGATATTTAAAATTGTTAGCCCTCTTGAGTAGTTTGCCATTGCATTTAATGTTCTCTGCTTCAGTGAGTCTTCCTCCTTTCCTAAATACTACCAATTCCGTCTTCTCTTCGTTTATCTGGATGTCGTTTCTCTCTGCCCATTCACATAGTGTGTTTAGCGATACTTGCAGTTTATCTATATCTGTCGCTGCGATGGCCATGTCATCAGCGTATACGTACGTGCTTGTTCCTGCCATTCCTTTGGTGACATCGTTCGTGAGAACATTAAACAGGATAGGGCTGAGTGGATCGCCTTGGAGGACACCGTTCGTCTGCGACAGCCAGTCAGATATGCCTATTCCATCATCTATCTGTATGTAGTTTTCTGCCAGTATATTCGATATCAGGGTCGTTGTGCTCGTTCTTCCAATTAGTTCCTCCAGTTTATCTATTAATACCTTTCTGTTGACCGTATCGAAGGCTTTTGAGTAATCAACAAAAACCACATATAGTTTTCCTTTTGGTCTTTCTATCGTCTGTTTTATTTGTTCCAACAGGTTTTCTACTGCTAGAGTCGTGGACCTTCCCTTTCTAAAACCAAACTGTTCCTCTGGTAGAAGGGGTTCTAGCTTCTCTGCCAGCCTTTTGGCGAGAATTCCTGTTAGGAGTTTCAGTAATGTAGATTCCAACGCTATTCCTCTATACGCGTTTGGGTTCTCTGTGTCTCCTTTTCCCTTGTATAATAGCTTGATTGTTGACTTTCTCCATTCGTCTGGTATACTTCCTAATTCTAAACATTTATTTAGAAGGGAGGTCCATATTGGTAAGTATTCTTGTGCTGTCTGCTTTAAGTGTTCACTTCTTATTCCATCTACTCCTGGTACTCTGTTATTCCTCATTTTCTGTATCGCTTTTGCAATTTCATCCGTGGTGAAGATCTCGTCAGCTTGTGGAGTCATAGGTGTCTTAATCATGGGTCTTGTTTCTTTTGAGCAAATTACTATTCTTATATGATCTATCCATGTTTCCATAGGTATGTTGGGCTGTATTTTCTGCCCTTTTGGCCTCAGAGCTCGGTAGGGGTCTTCTTCTGCCTCCTCTACCATTTTCTTATGTTCTTTTTCCAGGTGTTGCTTTTTCTTCTTTTTTATTAGGTCCTTGTATTTCTTTCGTTCTCGTTGGTATTCTTCGGTGGTTGCGCTTGCCATTTGTCCTCTAGTTTTATGTAGTGTTTTCAGTGTCAATTTTCTTTGTTCATAACATTCTCTGTCGAACCATGGCCTCGCCTTCCTATTTGAATCTTGTGTGGTGGCCCCACTTATTATAGTTGATTTCAGCCATGTAGCGGCCTCATCAATATTTCCTGCTCTTATTGCTCTTTCAACGTTATCTTTTTCTTTCATTTTCCCTTTAATTTTTTCCATGTCCAGGGTCTTGCCAAATGTTATATTTCGTCTTTCTTCTAATTTACTACTTCTACAGTTTTCTATGTTTAATTGTACTGGAATGTGTTTACGGATGACTGCTGCTTCTTTTTTCACTGTGGTGGCAAGGTGTTTTGATCTAAAGCCCTTTGTGATTATTAGGTCAATTGTGCTAGCTCCGTTATGCCCTATGTATGTCCAGTCCTCCTGTCTGTTGTGTATTGTAAAGCCTTCATTTGTTAGATATTCCATTACTTCTTTGCATTTTCTATCTTGCCTATTTATTGCACAATTCAGATCTCCCGCAATGATTATCTTATCCATACTTCTACTATGATCCAAGGCCATCCCTAGTTTATCTATTATGTCTGTCGCGGTGTGATCTGGATTAAAGTAGACTGCTACTATAACTCCAATTCTTGTCCTGATAACCAGCATGTTTTCTTCTCTTAATAGTAGTTTGAAGGGGGCCAGTTGTGGTTTGATGATGTATAGCACACCGCCCGCTGGTCTTCCTCTTCTCACACACTGTATCGCATAGGCATGAAAATTGTAGAATTCTGGGATGTTCAGTTCTGTGTCCTCTTTTACCATTGTCTCTGTGAGTGCTCCAATGTCATAATCAGCCATGATATTTCTCGGAAGCAGGCTCAAGACTCCCCTCAGGCCTTCTACGTTCCATGTTATTATATTAGTCCCTGGTTGCTGGGCCTCTGAACTTCCAGGGTTGCCGAAAGGGCCGACATATTACATCTTCTGGCCAGAAGTTTCCATCGTAGACTGTTTCTAGGTCTTGCATTGGAATGCCTATTTTGAAGGCTCTGCTTCCTATTTTGTCATTCACCAGGTTGCAGTATATTTTCCCTTTTACTCCGTTTTCCTTCAAGTATTCTATGATAGCTTCCTCCGTCGTATCTTTGTCCAGTTTTCCCACGTATAACCAGGCGTATCTTGGTCATATTTCTCTCACTGTTTCCAATACACTTGGTCATCTAAAATTTTTTTGTAACGTGGTGTTCTTTTTTGATGTTTGGTACCTACCACGGTAAACCTCTCCTACTATCCCCCCCAGTACTGCTTCCGCTCACTCTGCCCCTTTCTTGCTTGATGTGATCGACTCCGCGGTGCAGTGTTGCCTATGCACAGACATCGTTTGGTAGTTTTTTTCTTTCAATCGGGATGAAAAGATTAGTTTTGGAGAAAGCTCTCAAGATATCTTAAATAATATAGTAGAGCAATACTGTAAAAATGTCTCTGTCTTGCCTCAAATGTATGCCTGTCTAATTTCAGACCATTGCCCAGTGGCGGCAACAACTCTACCATGAAATGCCGGAGTATGAAAATTTCCGCCATCTTCTGCAGGCCCCAGTGGATGATGCCCAGGAGATCTTGCAGATTAGATTTCCTATGCCACGTTATATTGATACCGAACAGGGTGGATCTCAGGTGAGGCTGGATAACATAAAAGTGGATTTAAAATATATATATAAAACATGCATTTAACTTCATTAATATTTCATTACAGGCTCGATTTTTGCTCTCCAAGGTGAATCCATCGCAGACCCACAACAATATGTATGCATATGGTGGGGTAAGTTTGTATCTTAAATTGGAAAGACTATTTTTAAAGTACAGTATATTACTTACTTGGAAATATCATTATCCTGTATTATTTTTCTTAGGATTTGTCCATACTGTAATGGGTATTACTATACTCCTATGTTTTCCTTGACTTGTTCTTTCCTGAAGTGGGAAAACTTTGTGGCTCAGCTACTAAGTCACTTCCTGTACCATAGGTTGCAGGATCAAATATCTGCATAATAACATGGCATTCGAGGGTGTTTAAAGGTGAGACCTGTGTTGACTGACTAGGCAGAACACTGACAAATACACCAGTAGACACACCACATTAATATATTGTATCACAAGCTAACGTGGGGGTGGATATCAAGACGTTTTACTATTGCTCATCAAAATTAGTCAATTTTTAGATGTTAGTTATTATATTGGAACTCGCACACACTATAAATGCATGCATCAATATCGGTAATAAAAGAATGAAAATTAAACTTTACAGAAACTAATATTATTAATGATTAAGTCATTAATGCTCTGCAAATAACCTCAGCCTTTGTGGGTGGGGTTAACTTCCAACAAGTAACCAGGGGAACCTGACACCTACAGAGTGCATCCCCAGGTGGTGGATAGGGGCTCCCTACAGTACGTAGGGCTGGTTGAAATACCCAATACAACCTGCAGATCAACAGGTAGCCCAATTCCTGGGGGGCTTTAAAATACTGGGACACCCTCTCTCCAGGGGTCATAAATATTAAGGGCCCCTACCCTGGGTTATGGGTGAAGACGTTAACGGCATCTACGGCGGAGAAGATGGACTTAGGTATGGTGGTGATGGCGGAAGGGGCAAACCCGTATCGTCTGTACTCCAGAGGAGCGGCTACAAAAGGCTTCTGACTCCATGTTAGGGGTGGCCTAATTTGAACCTGGCAGAAGGTAATAAAATCCCTTTGGGAGTGGCGGACCCATCATACAAACACCTTATAATATGAGAGCGAGTGAATCAAGGTCTCGGAAAATGCTAAGGCGTCATCATGAAGTGACACGCAGTTCCCGGTGCTCTGGGGGAACTACAAGAAGTGGGCTACCAGACATCACAAGAATCGGTATCATCAATGTCATCACTTTGAATACCGAGCTCGATAGCTGCAGTCGCTTAAGTGCGGCCAGTATCCAGTATTCGGGAGATAGTAGGTTCGAACCCCACTGTCGGCAGCCCTGAAAATGACAGTGTGCCCAGACATTTGGTATGGGACACATTAAGGAAAAAACAAATTAACAGAGTGGAAGTGCAAATGATAAAAGCTATGTACAAAAATTGTGTTAGTAGTGTGAAGACTAGTATAGGAAAAACAAAATGGTTTAAAGTTGAAACTGGTCTCCGACAGGGAAGTGTACTATCCCCCATACTATTCATCATTGTCACGGATGAAATTCATAAGAACATTAAACGGGGATAGGGAAGACAGGCAACAAAAGCCATGTTGTTTGCAGATGATATAGTGATATGGGGTGAGGATGAAACGGAAGTGCAAAAACAAGTAGATGTACGGAATCAACAGATAGAAAAATTTGGGATGAAATTAAGCACAGAGAAAAGTAAAACAATAGTGATGACAAGAGGAAGGAAGGAAGAGGAAAGATAAAACTGAATGGTAAAATTCTGGAAGTGGTTAGAAGTTTCAAGTACTAGGGAAGTGTGATAACAGAAGATGGAAAGAAAACTGAGGAAATTGGGAAAAGAATACAACAAGCAGATAGCTTCTACCAGAGTGTAAGGGGTATTTTGTGGAGCCAAGATGTCCCAAAGAAATGTAAGAAAGTATTATATTGAACCTATTATGAACCCATACTAACCTATGCAGCTGGATCGTGGACTACAACAAAACGAGAGGAGAGTAGAATACAGGCAGCAGAGATGAAATTCCTAAGAGGTATCGAGGGCAAGACCAGAAAGGATAGAATCAGAAATGAAGAGAGAAGGAAAAGGACAGGAATCTTGAAACTTCAAGACAGGATAGAAACAACAAAGCTAAAGTGGTGTGGGCATATGATGAGAATGGGAGAAGAGAGCGTGCCAAAAAAAGCTTTTTCAGTGATGTTAACAGGAAAGAGACCACGAGGAAGACCCCAAAGGAGGTGGACAGATTCAGTGTGGGAGTGCATAGAGAAGAGGGGAGGAAAACCAGAAGATGTACTTAAGAAAGGAGAAGAGTGGTAGAGAGACAGCCAGCGATGGAGGTCCTTTATTCACTGCCCGGCCCGGGAAGCTGCAAACGGGAAACGAAGATGAAGATGATGTTGATTATTCATTCCTACTTTTACTGCAGATTAATTTAATAAATATTAATTAGTTTAAATTATGGAAATCCTTTACTTCTATTTTTGTTTGTTGGTTAATTGAATTGCATTTTTGTATTTTTATGACCATATTGCATGTTTTTTGTATTAGGTGGAAGATTCATTTTTATTTTCAGTGGATATCAAGCTCTGCAATTTTGTTTTCTTTTTCCAGTAATGATAGGAGTCACTATCTGTGGAAATCACCTTTCCTTGCTCAGTGCTGTATGTCTTAAGTATTCCTCAAGCATTTTGCTGCCCATGTTATCATTTCTTAACAGTAACTTATAATGCATGATTACGAGTTTTGTATGAAACATCAGTGGTACTGCCCACATGAAGTAGTGTTTTACACTTCTCAGCACCGTACCTTTCATTGCATAGTACAGTCAACATGAACTGCTGTTGGCAAGCAAGATTTCACTATGAAACCTTAGCATAAAAGTGCTACTTGTGCTTTTAGACTTAAGTTTGTTCAGTGTTTAACTATACATTGTTTTGCACAAGTTTTATTTTATACTGAATTGAGAGTTTCATCTAAGCCCACTGGGTAACAGTGTGAAGTGTGAGGAGACTTTGTACTGCGAGTCTTGTCTTCTAGCTTTTTCTTTTCTTTCCGTAAGTGGCATGTTCTTTGTATTTAAAAAAAAGAGCGATTGTGTCCGTCTTTGTGGCCTTGAAAAGGAGACTGTTTTGGTCCATTCATAAGAGGATCGGAGAAACCGACTCTCACCTCCTGCAGATGTTTAAGTAAGGATGATGTGAGTGCAAAGGTGTAGAATCTGCCTCTTGCTATCTTTTTTTTTAAGTGACCCAGGCATTTGATATGATTGCCCAAAGGTCCTACATGAGGTAGGTGGGTTGAGGGGGAATTCTGACTTGGTAAATTGAGAGTTCCCAGATGTTTATCCACAAGTATTCTCATTTTGGTTCAAGTCTACAACACAGTGAAACCAACAGAAACATTTAACTGAATCCTGCCTTGTGTACCATTCCTGAAGTTATTGGGGCTTGTGGACTGAAGACTGGTCTGTTGGAAACAACTCTGGTGGGATACGGTATCCACATAGAAGAGACCATAATAAAGATATTCTTCAGATTATCTGGGAGCTGCTGGAGCCACCCCGGCCTAGGGGTTTGGCCAGGAGCTCAAGGCTAGATCCCCTTCCCTACACTATTTGATTTTTCAGATTGAAATGCTACCCTATAATCCACCAGAATTCAAGCCTTGGCCTTTTGATTTGAAAGCCAGCAGCTAAGCCACTACAATGATCACTACCCCATGACAGAAGGGACCTTGATCATTTCTGGAATATGTATTTACTGCCACCTGTTCAGTGTGCCTGCACCTGGACCCTGTTATATCACTCTGAAATAAAACAATAACCATTGCCCCACTGTTGGGTTACAATTATGATCGCCTTATGCTTGGGTGTTAGTTGGAACGTAACATAAAAAATGTACTCACTCTATCATTAAGCATCCATTTGTACATTTTAAAAATTATATTAATATTAATTCTTGTATCATAACTGAATGTAATTATCAATCAATATCAATCAATCAATACTGATCTGCATTTAGGGCAGTCACCCAGGTGGCAGATTCCCTTTCTGTTGTTTACCTAGCCTTTTCTTAAATGTTTTCAAAGAAATTGGAAATTTGCTGAACATCTCCCTTGGTAAGTTATTCCAATCCCTGACTCCCCTTCCTACAAATGAATATTTGCCCCAATTTGTCCTCTTGAATTCCAACCTTATCTTCATATTGTGATCTTTCCTACTTTTAAAGACGCCACTCAAACTTATTCGTCTACTAATGTCATTCCACGCCATGTCCCCGCTGACATACCACTTAGTCGAGCAGCTCGTCTTCTTTCTCCCAATTCTTCCCAGCCCAAACTTTGCAACATTTTTGTAAAGCTACTCTTTTGTCGGAAATCGCCCAGAACAAATCGAGCTGCTTTCTTTGGATTTTTTCCAGTTCTTGAATGAGGTAATCCTGGTGAGGGTCCCATACACTGGAACCATACTCTAGTTGGGGTCTTACCAGAGACTTATATGCCCTCTCCTTTACATCCATACTACAACCCCTAAACACTCTCATAACTATGTGCAGAGATCTGTACCCTTTATTTACAATCCCATTTATGTGATTACCCCAATGAAGTTCTTTCTTTATATTAACACCTAGATATTTACAATGATCCCTAAAAGGAACGTTCACCCCATCAGCGCAGTAATTAAAACTGAGAGGACTTTTCCTATTTGTGAAACTCACAACCTCACTTTTAACCCCGTTTATCAACATACCATTGCCTGCTGTCCATCTCACAACATTATCGAGGTCACGTTGCAGTTGCTCACAATCTTGTAACTTATTTATTACTCTATACAGAATAACATCATCTGCAAAAAGCCTTACCTCTGATTCCACTTCTTTACTCATATCATTTGTATATATAAGAAAACATAAAGGTCCAGTAATACTGCCCCGGGGAATACCCCTCTTAATTATTACAGGGTCAGATAAAGCTTCGCCTACTCTAATTCTCTGAAATCCATTTTCTAGAAATATAGCATCCCATTCAGTCACTCTTTTGTCTAGTCCAATTGCACTCATTTTTGCCAGTAGTCTCCCATGATCCACCCTATCAGATGCTTTAGACAGGTCAATCGCGATACAGTCCATTTGACCTCCTGAGTCCAAGATATCTGCTATATCTTGCTGGAATCCTACAAGTTGAGCTTCAGTGGAATAACCTTTCCTAAAACCGACCTGCCTTCTATCAAACCAGTTATTAATTTCACAAACATGTCTAATATAATCAGAAAGAATGCCTTCCCAAAGCTTACATGCAATGCATGTCAAACTTACTGGCCTGTAATTTTCAGCTTTGTCTATCACCCTTTCCTTTATACACAGGGGTTACTATAGCAACTTCCATTCGTTTGGTATAGCTCCTTCAAGCAAACAATAATCAAATAAGTACTTCAGGTATGGTACTATATCCCAACCCATTGTCTTTAGTATATCCCCAGAAATCTTACCAATTCCAGCTGCTTTTCTAGTTTTCAACTTTTGTATTTTATTGTAAATGTCATTGTTATCATATGTAAATTTTAATACTTCTTTAGCATTAGTCTTCCTCTATCTGGACATTATCCTTGTAACCAACAATCTTTGCATACTACTGACTGAATACTTCTGCCTTTTGAAGATCCTCACATACACACTAGCCTTGTTAATTAATTATTCCTGGAATGTCCTTCTTGGAACCTGTTTCTGCCCTAAAATGTATATACATACCCTTCCATTTATCACTAAAATTTGTATGCTTGGTGATTCCAGTGAAGTAAAATTTAAGTTTAGTGAATGAATGACTAAATAAATAGATGATAATTCACTGAAAATGCAGATAAATGGGTGCCAGAGGTTGCTATAGGATTCCTCAATTTAGAATATTAAAATAAATGGTTGCAAGTTCATATCATATCTTTCCAATTCATATTTACAGTTTTCTGTAAGAATCAAACTACTCTTATCCAATTTATTATTCTCCATTTTCTTACCACCTTCATAATAAATGGTTACTCACTGCCATAGCTTCCTGCTTCCATGCCTGTTTTGGAATTCCAGAGCCGTCCTCAGTTCGACCTCCCTGCGATGATGTCTCCAAATTCACGCCATATTATAGCAAGTACATTGAGTTTCTCTCATCGGTTGGCTGGCAGGCGCGCCCAGCTCGTCTGCCTCCTGATGACTCATCACTTCCCATTACACAGCACAGTGACGGCACGGGAATCAGGTCCGTGCTTAGAATGTGTATTAAGTGTTGATCTGTCGCTCCAACTGTTCTCGAGTTGTGAAGTGTTACTTTGGGGTATAATTCTCATAATGCACCCACATGTGTACACGGTAGAGGAATTATGTGAAAACAGAGTCTTGCAGGTAAGTTGTTAGGCGATTTGTAACACAATTTCCAGGTGTACGCCCTCCATATAGCGAGACCGTGCGGAAACTCATAAAAATATTGGGAGGAACCGGTTCCTTACTTGGTAAGAAACAGTGTTAAAAAACATATACTTAATGAGGTAAAAGTAAATGAAATTACACAAAGATTAGAACATATGCCTATAAAATCCCAAAGACAACTTGGACAAGAAGCCGGTGTATGGAAGAGCTTAGCATGGTGGGTTATGAAGATGTTAAAATTGAATTTTTGAAGGACCCTGTTATTAGTACGGTCTTACGGCCATCACTGTCCCCAGATTTAACTATTTGTGACTTTTATTTATGATGGAGCTTAAAAAACAAACTGTCTGCAAAAAACCCTCACATGTTGGATGAACTGAAAGAACATATCCGGAGAGAAATAGCCTCAATTATAGAAGACGAGCTTATGCGTGTGAATCGGAGTTCCTAAGACAATGCTAGACATGTGTGAAGGCAGAAAGAGAACATTTCTAATATCTCCTGTTAGAAGGTATGAGCTTATTTTCGTAATTCTTATTTTCTTAATTTTAATTGTTATCGCACGTTATGCACGGATAAGTGAGCCTAGTGGTGTCCTGGAGTGGGGAGTGGTGAGTCAACAGGAGGCAGATAAGCTGGGCACGCCTGCCGGCCAACCGATGAGAGAAACTCGCAGTATATCTCCATCCCCTCTTGTGCATGCTACGTCTAGTGATCGCTGAAATAAATTGCCATCCAACTTCATGCACTTGGTAATATTTATTGAGCTATCCCCACATACCCCAATAGACTGATGATGGTTCATGTGTAACTGAATTGAGACAGTCCATAGTCTATCCCTCATTTACAACACTGGCACAATAAATGTAGTCACTTAAACTTCACATATATCGGACTGGCAGTACGATACACTAACAACAGTCATGGCCCACAATTAATGAGTACAGACTGAGAATTGCCACAGAATAAGTATCCACTGAACAAAATGAGTAACGTCATGCGTCCTCTGAATCAAAATAAACAATCCCTCATTCCTCTGAATCCGAATAAGCGGTCATCCCCGGACTAACACTTCCACCGAGCTTGATAGCTGGAGTCGCTTAACTGCGGCCAGTATCCAGTAATACCAATATATATGGTCCATTATTGGACATTATAAACTTTCCAGCTAACTCATTCCTGGTTGCCAGCGTTTCGCCCCCGTGTGCTAGGCTGGGCTCATCAGTTGGTACCTAGCACACCTACCAATACGCTGACCAGTGGATTGGTAGGTGTGCTAGGTACCAACTGATGAGCCCAGCCTAGCACACGGGGGCGAAACGCTGGCAACCAGGAATGAGTTAGCTGGAAAGTTTATAATGTCCAATAACGGACCATATATATTGGTATTATAAATTTACTCATTCGGAACAAAAAATTTCAGATTCCTTTTGGGAATCAACATCTATATCAGTATCCAGTATTCGGGAGATATTTGGTTCGAACCTCTCTGTCGGCAGCCCTGAAGATGATTTTCTGTGATTTCCCATTTTCACACCAGGCAAATGCTGGGGCTGTACCGTAATTATGGCCACGGCCGCTTCCTTCCCACTCCTAGCCCTTTCCCGTCCCATCGTCGCCATAAAACTTGCCTGTGTTGGTGCAACGTAAAGCAACTTGTCAAAAAAACTAACACTTCCTACACATTTATGTCCTCGCTATTTGCCTTTTACTACTTTACTCAAAACTAAATCTGTTCCATTCTACCATCCCACCTTTTCATAATGAGGTGCTTGGAAGAACCCAGCCTGTGAAATTTTTTATTCTGTATTAATCACATGCACGTGACTGTTTTTTACCTGAATACTCATGTCCATGGTTTTACCAAAGATTACACAAGTAGGTTAAGTTGAAATGTCCCAGAACAGGCTGTCTGATTCTTACCACTAATATATATAATTTTAACAAATAAGTACTTTAAATGCCTAACTTAATTATTATAACCCAGATATGTACATTACAATATTAGAAATTAATTTTGGCATACTAATAACATGATTGCCTCCATATTTACTTACAGAATAAGCTGTTACACATTAATATGCCGGGCTGAGTGGCTCAGATGGTTGAGATGCTGGCCTTCTGACCCCAACTTGGCAGGTTCAATCCTGGCTCAGTCCGGTAGTATTTGACAGTGCTCAAATGCGTCAGCCTCGTGCCGGTAGATTTACTGGCACGTAAAAGAACTCCTGCGGGACTAAATTTTGCCACCTCGATGTCTCCCAAAACTGTAAAAGTAGTTAGTGGGACGTAAAAGCAAATAACATTGTTATTACATTAACAATATAAAAGAACCTAGACAATCGTGCATGTAACATTGTACATGTCACATCTCCTATACCCCATAATCATTCAAAAGTGGAGAAACTTCAAGTAAATAGGGCAACACTTTACCTTATGACAACCATTGTACTTTTGTGTGTAATAACAATAACTTGTGTGTACTTCCCATATCTTCACACAGTATTTTGAGCGGCCTACAACTGCAAAGGTCATGCCTTAACAAAGTTGGTAATTTTGATGGTGCAGGAACAATTTAATTTTAGTCATCCCCAAAACTGCCACTGACAGAGCCCTGTAATATAAATAACATAACCCTACATATGGACTAATTTTAGTCTATCGATATATATTTTTCACGAGTTGTTTTACGTCGCACCAACACACACAGGTTTCATGGCGATGACAAGATAGAAAAGGGCTAGGAGTGGGAAGGAAGTGGCCGTGGCCCTGATTAAGGTACAGCCCCAGCATTTTCCTGGTGTGAAAATGGGAAACCACGGAAAAAATTTCAGGGCTGCCGACAGTGGGGTTCGAACCCACTATATCCCGAATCCCAGCTCACAGCTGCACACCCCTAACCGCATGGCTAACTCGCCCGCTGATCTATAATAAGATATTCTAATAGACAGCATGTAATATAGACTGGCAATTTAATCATAAATCTTTTATTTTTTTATTTTCCTTTTATGCAAGTTGCCTAATGTCACACCAATACAGTTAGGTCTTGTGGTGACAGTGGGATAGGACAGACAGACAGACATCATCACATAGTTGCTATAGGGAGCAAGCCCTACTTGCTCTGCTTAGGATGGTTGGCTGCCGCGTGATAAGAGAGCAGCGGATATGCGGGTTGCACACCGTGGCGGTACTTGCAGTAACCGCATGTAGATAATGTTACCATATCCTCATTGTAGAAAGGAAAGGTGAAGAACATTAAATAGCAAAAGTCAGCTTGACAGGTGTTGCATACAAGCTCTGGGAAAGCATTCTTTTAGATTACAGTAGACATCTTAGTGAAATTACTAACTGGTTTGATGGAAGGCAGTTTAGGTTTAGCAAAGGTAAATCCAGTGAATTCCAGCAAGATATAGCAGATATTTTGCAATCAAGAGTTCAAATGAACTGTATCATTATTGATCTATCCAAGACCTTTGATAGGGTAGATCACATGAACTTACTGACTTGAGGGCTATTGGATTTGACAAGAGAGTGGCTGAATGATTACTAAATTTCTAGAAAACAGAACCCAGAGAATTATGGAAGGTGAAGCATTATCCTGACATTATTAAGAAGAGGAGTTTGCAGTGCAGGTTGTTTTCCTGTTTTCCTTTAAATACAATTTGTTTTGCGTTGTGCCGATACAGATAGGTCTAATAATTTTATTGGCTTTACGTTCCACTAACTACTTTTACAGTTTTCGGAGACGCTGAGGTGCCGGAATTTAGTTCTGCAGGAGTTCTTTTACCTGCCAGTACATCTACCAACACGAGGTTGACGTATTTGAGCACCTTCACATACTACCGGACTGAACCAGGATCGAACCTGCCAGGTTGGGGTCGGAAGGCCAGCGCCTCACTCGTCTGAGCCACTCAGCCTGGCACAGATAGGTCTTACGGTGACATTGGAAAAGGAAAGGTTTAGGAATAGGAATGCAGCGACTGTGGCCTTAGTTAAGGTGCAGCCCCAGCATTTGCCTGGTGTGGAAATGGGAAACCATCTTCAGGGTTGCCAACCATGGGGTTCAAACCCACTATCTCCTGAATAAAAGCTGATAGCTACGTGATCCAAACTGTGCCAATGCAGTATAGCTGGACCTTCATGTTTTCTTACATGTATAAATGACATGAGTAAGGAAACTGGAATTAAGGATAAGGCTTTTCGCAGGTGATTTATTGTATAAGAAATAAATACGAGTTACAGTTTTGCGGGTGACTGCAAAAAGACCTTGATGAAGTTGTGAAATCGACAGTATGATGACAAACGGGGGTCTTAAGTCAGGTTGTAAGTTTCACCAAGAAGGAAGAGTCCTTTTAGTTTTATTTTGTGTGTTGATGGGGTGTAGGTACCTTATGGGGATCACTACAAGTACCTAGGTGTTCATATAAGGAAGGATTTTCATTAGGGTAATAAGAACCGAGCTCGATAGCTGCAGTCGCTTAAGTACGGCCAGTATCCAGTATTCGGGAGATAGTGGGCTCGAACCCCACTGTCAGTAGCCCTAAAGATGGTTTTCCGTGGTTTCCCATTTTCACACCAGGCAAATGCTGGGGCTATACCTTAATTAAGGCCACGGACGCTTCCTTCCCACTGCTAGCTCTTCCCTGTCCCATTGTCGCCGTAAGACCTATCTGTCTTGATTAATTAATTTCATTATGTTCCGTATTGATAATTACCATATATCATAGAAAAGAAAAGAAAGGATCCACCTGATCAATACTAATTTTATTATAATTCCTTATATAACAGAACCGGTTTCGGCTCTTTACAAAGTCATCTTCAGCTGTATTATACTCTTACATTAGTTACAATTTCAGGTGTTGTGCCTTGCCAAGTTAAAAGATTGTGTGTGACAGACGTTGAATTGACATATTTCAAAGTGGTTAGTCCTATGCTCATAAACTTAAGTATGTCTGAAGACCTAAAGCTCGTGTTGAAACTTATTAAAATGTTAACTCTATAAACGCATTAAAATGTTCACAATACATGATGTATTTTATGTTAACTATATAAACACATTAAAATGTTCACAATACATGATGTATTGTGAACATTTTAATGTGTTTATATAGTTAATATTTTAATAAGTTTCAACATGAGTTTTAGGTCTTCAGACATACTTAAGTTTATGAGCATAGGACTAACCACTTTGAAATATGTCAATTCAACGTCTGTCACACACAATCTTTTCACTTGGCAAGGCACAACACCTAAAATTATAACTAATGTAAGTGTATAATACAGCTGAAGATGACTTTGTAAAGAGTCGAAACTGGTTCTGTTATATAAGGAATTACAATAAAATTAATGTCGATCAGGTCGATCCTTTCTTTTCTTTTCTTTTCTATGATATAGACCTATCTGTGTCGGTGCGACGTAAAACAACTTATGAATAGTAACACAGTAAGGTTTCCACCTATTCAGTACTAATATGTATTTACAACGTTATAAATTACATGGAACTAGTTTCGACCCGCCTAGGGGTCATCATCAGCCATATTAAAGCATACATAAGTATTTTGTCGAATCCTAAAACATGTTATTTTTAACTGTAATAATCGTATGGATTTTATAATTTATAAAGTGAAGTTTGGTAATGAGATGAGAGATGTTAGTATGGTACAGGTGAGTAGTAAATAATAATATATATACAAACAAGTTTGGAACAAAGTACTAGTGGGGTGCTTAGAGTTGTAAAATATAACCTCGTGGATGTCAGTAGTCCTCGTACTAAAGAAACAATGTAAAATAACACATATAAACATATATACAAGTATGTACAAAGTCTGGAGAGTAAAGAGTGATACTCTTTTAATGTCGAGTTGGCTTGACACTGATCACTTAAGCGGAGAAATTAGGTATTTGGTGTATTAAAGCTGTGTTGGTCAGTTGCGTTGTTGATTGTTGGACGTGAAGTTGTTTTTGAATTTCTGGTTCAGAAGAAGGTGGAAACTGCGCGTGGATATATTGATTCTCAGTTCTTAGCGGAAACCAAATTGGACCTCGCGCTGCGGTGTGTGTAGTATAGCTGATGGTGTGCGATTGGTGGCAAAAAAAAGGGGGGGGGGGTGTAATTAGATAAATGTGCTTGTGAATAAAGGTTATAGAACTCTTCATATGGTTATAATGGTATTTAGGGGCTGTAGTAAGGATGTAATAGGGAGGTTAAGACCCCAGTTAGTGTATGATTACATGGTATGGAACCCTTCCCAGGATTACGTGGTTCAAGAACTGAACTGGAAAATATCCGAGCAAAATTTGCTGTGGGTAATTTCCGACAAGTGGTGACTAGGTGTATCATGCATGTTCTGGATGATCAGGTGTTGCCTTTCAGTCAACATCTGCATGATGAGTATGTTACTAATACCTCGATTTTCAAGGTGACAACAGCAAAGTTCATCAGACTGGATGCTTATGTGACTGGTCTTGTGAACCCTCTCCCTCCCTTACATCTTGATTGGACTGCAAAATCACCTAACTTGAACCCCATTGAAAATCTGTGGGGTATGTTGGAACAGCAGGTAATATGCAGACATCAGCTTCCCTGCAATTTGGTGGAATTGCACAATGAAATCCTCAATGTGTGGCTTAACCTGGATGCGACGTATCCAATTAATCGACCACTACTGATCTGCATTTATGGCAGTCGCCCAGGTGGCAGATTCCCTATCTGTTGTTTTCCTAGCCTTTTCTTAAATGATTACAAAGAAATTGGAAATTTATTGAACATCTCCCTTGGTAAGTTATTCCAATCCCTAACTCCCCTTCCTATAAACGAATATTTGCCCCAATTTGTCCTCTTGAATTCCAACTTTATCTTCATATTGTGACCTTTCCTACTTTTAAAGACACCACTCAAGGTTATTCGTCTACTAATGTCATTCCACGCCATCTCTCCACTTACAGCTTGGAACATACCACGTACCTGCACAACCTTTTGGATTTAGTTCCTAACCCAATCAAGTCGGTTATCAAGTCCAGAGGCGGAGATACGCTGTATTAAATGATGCTTGTAATGATTTCTCCAGGGGTGACTAATTTTTTGATCGGTGAAAATAATGACATAGTGTTTGTGGGCTCATGTGTTGGCAGTAACTGTGGTTATTTATTCATATGCGAGACAAGCACATGTTACTTTCAGTACCATTCATATTCGTTCTTTTGAATGTGTCATTTGAGGTTTTGGAAAAATACTTTCGGTGAGTAGGCCTCCTGTGCATATTTTTCTTCTCCTTTTTCTTCTTCCTTTTAACTGGTAGGTTGTAAAGTTGTTGAAACTGGAATTTTGAGAAAAATGCATGTGTAAGTAAATACTGTATTTATATTAGTTTCTCAATTTCTAAATTTGTTTCAATAATAGATTGAAATAATTTGATTTCATGTAACTTATAGCATAGTTAAGCACAAACAATAGCTGGCCATACACAGAAAGGAATTGTGACAGGTGAGGCCTTTTGTGACGCGTTCCGACAGGCTAGGACTGCTCGTTAGTGAGCGAGATCAGTTCGAGGCGTCATCTGCTACAGGCGAGACCTGTTGTCAGCGCCGAATGGAAAGACCTCGCCTCACATATCAAGCCTCTTGTAAGGAAAGCATGGAGTGGACAAAGGTACTGCTAGATAAATTTATTGAAATGTACAAAGAGCGGCCGTCTCTCTGACAATTAAAACATGAGGTGTCACAGTGTCGTAATCAAGCGTTCTTCAGTATCCTTCTTCAGCTTAGAAGCTACAATATCCACAGTAAATACGCTTTCAATTAGACTGTTCTCCAGTAATAGCTAAGCAAAACAAGTTTTTTTTTTACTAGTGGCTTTACGCCGCATCGACACAGATAGGTCTTATGGCGACAATGGGTTAGGGAAGGGCTAGGAGTTGGAAGGAAGCGGCCGTGACCTTAATCAGGATACAGCCCCAGTATTTGCCTGGAGTGAAAATGGGAAACCACAGAAAACCATCTTCAGGACTGCCGACAGTGGTATTCGAACCCACTACTCCCGGATGCAAGCTCACAACTGCGCACCCCAAGCGCACGGCTAACTCGCCCGGTAAACAAGTCATTGTATATGTTTAGTATTCAGCTCGAAGGTTGGTTTGATCCTCCAGAGCTATGCCAACAGCT
The DNA here is from genome assembly GCF_040414725.1 of Anabrus simplex. Lineage (NCBI taxonomy): Eukaryota > Metazoa > Arthropoda > Insecta > Orthoptera > Tettigoniidae > Anabrus > Anabrus simplex. Next base: position 256,421,308 of record NC_090266.1, read on the forward strand.
GTCATAGCCTAGGCATCACTGAAGAAGCGTACTAGGGAAATGAGGAGTGAGGTAGCTTCCCGTTGCTTTCCTCACCGAGTCAGAAGTTGCTCGCATATCAGTCTGCCAAGCTCACTGAAATGCACGCACCAGCTGACCCTATGAGTTATATTTTCATACCATTCATACCAGGGACTGGCTGCATAAGGAATGGCATTACTAGCATCGCTCATACCTCAGTCACTTTCATATTGTCAAAGCCAAGGATGAGACTGAGACAGATCAAACATTTAACGTAATAACGAGAAAAATCCATTCATGCTTACTTTTTTTCTTTTTTTGCTAGTTGCTTTACGTCGCACCGACACAGACAGGTCTTATGGCGACGATAGGATAGGAAAGGCCTAGGAGTTGGAAGGATGTGGCCGTGGCCTAAATTAATTAAGGTACATCCCCAGCATTTGCCTGGTGTGAAAATGGGAAACCACGGAAAACCATCTTCAGGGCTGCCGACAGTGGGATTCGAACCCACTATTTCCCGGATGCAAGCTCAAAGTCGCGTGCCCCTGACCGCACAGCGAACTCGCCCGGTACATGCTTACCTAACAGCATACCATAATCGCTGTGGTCCTTTCGCAAATAATTCTTGTAATCGTCCCGTTCATTTTCTCTCAAGGGTTGTATCAGACTCATGTGACTAAAACTGTCTCGCTCTCCTATCCATGATTTCATCCACTTCGATCAATTTTTCTGTTTGCATGATTTGACATACTGGTATAGCAAAATGCACATTCCATCAGCTGCAGCAGCAATTTTTTTTTTTCCTCTGGACACTGTCTGCTTCGATGTCCATCGCACAGTTCTAAGTAAGGCAGACCTGACCGCCAAGGATTTCAAACTAGTTTGAAAGGCCATCGGATGAGGCTTGGCCTGCCGAGAACAAAGGGATCATGCCATTAACGGGAGGGTCTGGAATGTTGACAGATTATGTTGCACAATACGACAGGCTTGGTGTCACAGTTGATGGCGAGCAGCAGGCCGGGTCTCTGAAGGTCACGCCTGGCAGGCGGTCTGTCGGATCTGGCCCCAAAGGCGAGGCCTGCGAAAAAATCTGTCAGTGTATGGCCAGCTATTGAGTGATCCAGACAGTGCTTATCCTTCTAATCACTTAAGTCATCCTAGAAAATGCTGTGTACAGAAAAGCAAATGGAAAATAAATGTGGCCAAAAAAAGAAAAAAGAGAAATACAGGTGAGATTATTTACGTTCAAAAACTAAAAATGTAAGTGGAAAGGAAGTTGGGCCTCTTTATTGATGTGGTTGTTTTGAGAAAGCGGATTGAGATGAAATTGATGAAATATGTTGAGAATTTTGGGAATTAGGGAATTACAATTTGCAGAACAGCTATTTAAATAAACTAATTATTCATGACGGTTAGTTTATTTTTATAGTGTGTATTGCCATTTTTCAATAAAACCGTTTTGTTCTTAAAATGCGTAAACGCATATGTTATATTTGAAAAGGTCATATATAAAATTAATGTTAAAAACCTAGAATATCTCTAAAATTGTATTTTATAATTGACAGTAGTAATTGAATAGTGTACACAATTTTATTCAAATATTTGAATGTGTATGTAGGTGTTTCTCTGTATGATACTTAGCAAAACTTTAAACACGTTTTTCTCAAAACTAGCTCTTGGTGCGTACGCCTCTGCTATTCTGATGGCCTCATATGCACTCTCTGTACTTGCAACTTTAAAAGATTTATTTATACACATTTTGAATTTGCTGGCCCCACCAAAGGAATAATCACCATTCACCACTGGTATTTAAGGATTGTAGTAACAATGTAAAGGAGAGAGCAAATTAGTCACTGTGTAAGACCCAAAAGGGAAATACAGCGCGTCATTGACGTAGCCACTCCCGGGGGGGGGGGGCAGAAGGTCAATGGACTTGCTAACCAGCTGGTCTCGTGCCAGTGACAGAGCAACGATTTTTCAACACCGTGCATTCTATGCTAGAGTGGAGAGAAAAGAGTTCATAAGTATTTAAACATAAATAAACATAAATGTTTATACATTTCTAAATACTTGAGTGTGATTTGATAGAGTGACAGGTTTTGTAGAGAAAAATAAGGGAAAAGTGTGTTGTATTTGGACCATTTTGTATAGAGAAAAAAAAGAGAGAAATGCGTTGCATTTGGACATGTAACTACGGCTAAATTGTAAAGTGTTATTGTTAGGTGATATTCTAAAATGTAAAGGGTTATCATTATTGTTTGGTGATATTCTGGAACATTGTGAAAATGTCATGACTTGGACTAGAAGAATGTTCATAGTTTCGTAAGATGGAAGGTTCTCGATAAACATTTATGTTGGAGAAAATAACAGGGGTTTTCTTCGGTGGATCTGGGCGGTGAGAGGTATGCTTCTGTGGCCTGATTGGTTACCTGGTGATCGGACCGGGGCCAGCCTCGGCCTTCTTAAGAGAGCAAGGCAAGATTTCGCGGTCTTTTTCAGTTCTCGTCTGTCTAGCAAGCAGACACACTCCGGAGATCCTTCCACCCGAGATGGCGTGCCTTGGGGTAGGTGTTGTTGGTTTCATTTCCATCTTAATTTATATTTAATGTTTACTTGTATTTTCACATAGGAGTTTACCCCTACTGCCCTGACTCGCCGCTCTATTATTAAGATGCCTTAGCTTCCGTTCTGTATAATTTTAATATCATGTGGTTCCTGTTACCTTTAATCAGTGTATTCTGTATGTTACATTTTGTTAAAGTATCTATTGGTTAGCCTCTTTGACTTAAGGGAATAGCCCTTGGTAAATTGCCCCTGTACTCGTATGTTTGGCCCATGGTAATATGAATTTTGAATCAATGAATTTTATTTGTAATGTCTGTTTTGGAAAAAAATATTAACAGATCAAGGGATCACCGTTGGTTTTTCTTGAAATCCTTAACCTTCATATACTTATGGCCCTAGGTATGGTTCCCACACCTGCTCCACATCCTTTCTTTTAGTCGTCACGTTGCCCAACCTGAGTTTCATTTGTTTAATTTTGATGCAGTTTATCTGGTGTTCTGGTTTGCTTTAAAGGTGTTAAAATTCTGTATAATTTAAGTTTTACTATTATTATTTACTGTGTGTCATGTAACCTGAAGCCCGGTTACATATTGTGAATCTTTCGCCACTAGTACTGGCATTTTCCATGTGAAATCACGGACTCTTGTCTTGACATCTAGGGAACCTACAATATTTAACGAGTTAGAATTAGCAGTATGGCAGGTTAAAGACACCGACTTGAATGGAGGTGACTTGCAAATGGTTTTTATTGAGTTATACCAGTTCTGACATCGATGTGATGCTACTTCCTGAATCTACCAATGCACAGATGGGTTCATTATTTACCTCTAAGCATAAGTAAGGTAATTTACAAGGAGGAGTAGCAGAAATGCTACAGATTGTAGGAAATTGAGGTGCCATAGCGCATGAAAACAAAGCAGAAGAAGATCCCAGGGGAACATTGCCCACATTAGACTCCTGAATAACACCAGCACTAGTGACCACAGTACATGCTTGAGAAGCTACAGATATAGAACCATAGTTAACACTTTCACACGATTCAGAAGAGATAGACACTTGAACCTCAGCACTTGAATTGGGCAACTCATTCCCTTCAAGCAAGCCTACGATTTTGTTAAATATCCTTGAAAATTGTACTAATAAAGATTCACACTCCTGCCGCTCATCTGCTGGCAAATTAAGAGACAACAAATCCCAAACTCGATCCAGATAATGTTGTAATTGTGCTTTAACGCGTGCTAATTGACCATGTGAGGGCTCAGAAGAACAGAAAGACACAAGAATGGCTTTAAATTCCGTCAGTTTATCTCTAACCACCGCCAAGGACTCTCACAATTCATCTGCATTTAACGCAGGGATGGTTACCGGCAAGTTAAGGGACTGTTTCAACAGGCTCGTGTTATCTCTGACATTTCCTGTAGAATTCAATTTACGAATTTGAAGTTCTTAAATTAATTCTACTTTTCTCAAATGAAAAGGGTTAGGAACAGCATGAGCTATCCTGATGGGCAGAAACTAAAATTGAAGGAGATTTTATACCTCAGGTTTTTAGGTTAGTTACGACGATCACCGTTAACTCTTCTTTCGTCCCCAACCACTTGCTATGCTACCAATATGTAACCAGGCTTCAGGTTACGCGACACATAGTAAATAATAATAATAGTAAAACTTATACTATACGGAATTTTAACACCTTTATGCAAACCGAAACACCAGATAAACTGCATCAAAATTAAACAAATGAAACTCAGGTTGGGCAACGTGACGACTAAAAGAAAGGATGTGGAGCAGGTGTGGGAACCCTACCTAGGGCCATGAGGATATGAAGGTTGAGGATTTCAAGCAAAATCAACGGTGATCTCTTGATCTGTTAATATTTTTTCCAAACTAGACATTACAAAGAAAATTCATTGATTCAAAATTCATATTACCATGGGCCAAACATACGAGTTAAGGGGCAATTTACCAAGGGCTATTCCCTTAAGTCAAAGAGGCTAACCAAAAGATACTTTAACAAAATGTAACATACAGAATACAATGAATAAAGGTAATAGGAACCATGTGATATTAAAATTATACAGAACAGAATTTAAGGCATCTTAATAATAGTGGCGAGTCAGGGCAGTAGGGGTAAACTCCTATGTGAAAATACAACTAAACATTAAATATAAATTAAGATGGAAATGAAACCAACAGCACTTACCCAAGGCACGCCATCTCGGGTGGAAGGACCTCCGGAGTGTGTCTGCTCACTAGACAGACGAGAACCAGAAAAGACCATGAAATCTTGCCTCGCTCTCTTAAGAAGGCCTAGGCTGGCCCCGGTCCGATCACCAGGTAACCAATCAGGCCACAGAAGCTTACCTCTCGCCGCCCAGATCCACCAATCAAAACCCCTGTTATTTTCTCCAATGTAAATGTTTATCGAGAACCTTCCATCTTACGAAACTATGAACATGTTTTTAGAATCGACAAGGGCAAACACCTCCTGTTCCGAAAGTCCAAGTCACAATGTTTTCACAATGTTCCAGATTATCACCCAACAATAATAACCCTTTACAATTTAGCCGTAGTTACATGCCCAAATGCAACGCATTTTTCTCTTTTCTTTCTCTACAAAATGGTCCAAATACAACACTTTTTTCTTACTCTACAAAACCGGTCACAGATAGAATTTGATGATGATCTTTCAAGAATGAAACATGTCATTCTATTTTAATTAAGTTGTTTCTTTTTCAGGTTACGATATATTTTCTTTTGCAGGCAGTTCATAAATTTATTACTCAAAATTAGTTTTGGCAGACTGAAGATTGACACACATCTTATAATATTAATAATGTTACTGGTTTTACATCCCAGTAACTCCTCTTATGATTTTCGGAGATACAGAGGTGCTGGAAGTTTGTACCACAGGAGGTTTTTTTTATTTTATTTTATTTTTTACAACTGACACAGATCTCTCATTAAGAACCCTTAAATGCTAACCAACTGTGTTGGTATTTGATTCGACAAATTTCAACTTGGCAGGTTACAAGCACCTAACCAGCTGTAGCCTATAAAACATATTTAATGCACTATTATACTTTACGATGAAATCTGGGAGCTGCATTGGTGTCCAGGGTGGTGGCTGTGACCAAAATGTTTTTTGCATTTATGATTCTCTTAACTTCAGCAGTATCCTGTTGAAATGATGTAATTGGTATCCCTTTGATTATGTGTATAAGTTGTTTTCATCATACTATACTTGATTTTTCTTTGTTTTTGTTTTGTTTTCGTATGTTTCTCCATATATTTTTTAGTGCCACATTGTAATATATATTTTTTCTTTTCTTTTCATTCCCAGCAGACGATGCCGATCCCCAATGCGGTAGTGTTATTTTTCATTATTCCTTTATTGAGGTTCTGGGTAATGGTTACTTGCTTCTCTGGTGGGCTAAATTTGCATTATTGCTGGTATTTGCCATTGGATGTAGGGTAGTTTCAAATACACGAATCTTCCACCTTTAATAACTCGGCTATCCTTCCGCCGATTGTTATGAAACTTGGTACGTTATCATTTGTGCCATGGGGCTACACGATGACACGATTAGAATTTTGGTAGCACATTCCATTGTTGAGATATTGAAATAGAAGGAATGGAAAGTTCGATAGTGACGTCACCTGGCCTTGGCTGGCTCTGTGCAGCGAGCAGTTGCATGCCTCGTTATCACTTCCGCTGCCTGTGTGCACAGCGGTCTTTTCAAGCTCTTACAGACGGATGTTAGCATGAGTTAAGTTGGAAATACTTTGACAGAGAATGTCGTCCTGGCATTCCCGTTTCAATACAGATATATGTAAATGGATTTGAAATGTTTAATGCATCATAAAGAACAGGTTTCAGAATATATCTGGTTTCTTGCAGAGGCAAAGAAAAATTACATTGATTTAAGTAATGTTATGTTTATGTACCAACTGTAGTTCTGGAATGTTGAGATGAGTGTGTATGTGCTAGTTAAAACCCTGTTCATTATTTGGGCCTTCTGCAGTAACAGTACAAGTGAGGATGGGGGAGAGATTAAAAAGATGGTGGGAGGAAACGATAGCTCTATAGTTCTTTCTCTGCCAGAATTGGAGAAAAATTAATATACCAACCCACAGAACTATTGCTAATAGCGAAGCAGTTTGAGAAAAGATCCAGGAATGAATGTGGTGGCATAATAGTTGAGCTACTGTAGTATGTAATTTTCTTTTGAACATCTCAGCCTGTTGTGAACTACTGGCTGAACAGAAACTATTGATTTGTAACCAGTCTTCAAATTAAAAAAAAAAAAAAAAAGGCACATGGTTCTTAATTGTCATAATAATACCAGATTGGTATAAGAACCTCTGTGGCTCAGACGGCAGCGCGTCGGCCTTTCACCACTGGATACCGTGGTTCAAATCCTGGTCTCTCCATGTGAGATTTATGCTGGACAAAGCGGAGGCGGGACAGGTTTTTCTCCGGGTACTCCGGTTTTCCCTGTCGTCTTTCATTCCAGCAACACTCTCCATTCTCATTTCATAGCATCTATCAGTCATTAATAATACATCACTTTGGGAGTGGCGACCCCATCGCACTAATAGCCTATATCTGCTTCATTCATTCCATCCCTGACCCGGTCAGTGACTGGAAAACAGGTTGTAGGTTTTCATTTTCACTTTCAATACCAGATTGTTATAACCACTAATTTTGTGTATTTGTATACAGTTGCTCCCGTAGCACACTGTGGATATGTCAATGTTATTACTACTCTACAATAGTCCTGGTCAGGACTAAATGACACAAGCATGAAAAAGGCTGGGGGGCAGTACCAGCATCGGATTACCTCTCTCTCAGATTTGAGATACCAAGACTTTCACTGTGTGACCCAGCGTAAACATTCTTGTCTTCTCTCAGTGAGCATAGGTCACCAAACTGCTAATCGGTAGTTCCTCTTCTTTTTTTTCTGGAAACTGTTCTCATATTTCATTATTTCGACCTCTCAGAAGAAATGTATATGGTACTGGCAGGTGATAACCAGAACTATGGTTTTTTCATGCTTTATTTCGTAGTCGGGGAAAGAGATTATGTGCTCTACCACTGTGGACTTTTCTGATTGGATGAGGTGATGTAACACTTGCAGTGCTGCGTTTGGTAGTCGCAACGTAAACTTTTCCGCTCGAACAGGAAATACAGTCCGTGCTTACATGGAAGACAGGAACGCAAGGGTCTTTGGCTAAGCGTAACTGCTGGGATAGTCTTGTCGTTGTAAGGACTATCTTGAAGTAGTGGTGTTTTATAAGTTTGCTGATCCTGTTTATAATCATTGCAATTGGTGAAAGGAATACTTTTCTTACACACATCTCCTTTTTTTCTTTTTTTTTTTCTTCAGAGTGTAAGAAAGATTCAACATTTCTTGGTCTCATTTCTGTTATGTCTGTTAGTTTGAAAAGCAAGAAGAGATGCTCCTCTTCACTTTGGCTCAGATCTAGCTTACTTAATCTTTTATCTTCCCCAGTCAGTGTCCTTATCCCCATAGTTTCTCACTGAGCCGATCACTGGCATTTGTATAGTGATAGCGGTTGGTGTGTGCACAATTTTTTGTGCAATGTGTTGCCCAGAAATCATCATTTTTATTAGCATGTTTGTAGATAGGGATAAGCAGTGTAGGAAATGACACTAGAACCCATCGAGCAGATCTGACTCCAGAATAGCTGAATGAGTGAAAGATAACATGACCTGAGGGTGGAATGAGAGGGTGAAGGAATCTGTGAAAAATAAGAAAGCATGGCAAGTATGAAAAAGCCATAAAATGGAAGAAAGCAGAAGAAAATATCAGGAAATGAAAAGGAGGTGCAAGATAGTAGTAGGTGGAGAAAAGAAGAAAAGCTGAGGAGGATTTACAAGAGAGTTGGAAGAGGATTTGTATAGCAGTAAAAGGTCACTATATGGACCTGTAAGGAGGAAGAGAAAAGAAGTCGTCTACACAAAGCTGGTGAAGGGGGGAAAAAAAGAAAGAAAAAAGAAAAAAAGAAGAGAGATAATAACACAACCAGATGATAAGGAAAATATAGAAGGATTACTTTGGTGAACTCCAATGTGTGAGAAGGATGTAGACGAGATGATAGAGGAAGAATCCAAGAGTGAAATCACATTGGAAGAAATGGAAACTGCTGTCAACCAAATTAAAGTGGAGAAAAGCAGCAGAGCCCGTTGATCTACAATGGCCATATAGACTATTTAGATGTATTTGGAAAGAAAAATACAAGATACGAGATAATTATCGAGGAATCACTGGCATCTTGGGTGCGAAAATATTTGAAAGAGTATTAGAAAAGTGAATGAGAAAAATGTGGAAGGATTATTGCGCAAAAAGCAATATGACTTTCAAAATGGACGATCAACACTAGACTCCATCTTCAGTACGAGGCAGTTAATGAAAAACCATTGGGAATACGGAAGAGATATGGTGATGCCCTTTCCTGATTTAGAAAAGGCTTACGTTGGTGTACCTAGAGCGAAGGTATGGAAAATAATGTAAAAGAAAGTATTTGGAAAACAAATGATAGAATATATGTAAGCAATGTACAAAAATTGTTGCAGCAGTGTGGTGAGGACTGAGTGGTTGTGAAATGAAACTGGACTATGACAGGGAAGTGTGCTGTCACTACTGTTATTCATGATAGTTATAGATGAAATTGTGAAGGAGACAAAGGTAAAATATGGGGACAGGTAGCTAAAGGTAATGCTGTTTGCAGGTAATATTTTTCTGTGGGGAGCAAACATAGGGGAAGTACATGGACAACTCGACATGTTGAGTGAATTTATTAAAAATTATGGAATGAAAATCAGTGTAGAAAAGAGTAAGACAGTGATGTTTACTGGAGGAGAAAGGGAAGAAAGGAATTATAAAAATAAAGGAACAAGACCTTGAAATTGTGAAGAGTTTCAAGTACTTGGGAAGCGAACTGATGCAGGATGCAGGGCTGGACCTGGAGATAATTAAAAGGATTCAACAGGGAAATGTACTGGTTCAATGCTCCCAGAGACCTGGAGACTGACAGAAAGACAGGAGAATAAAATCCAAGGCAGTGAAATGAAATTTTTAAGAAGCGTGATAAGCAAGACAAGAAAGGAGAGGGTAAGAAATAAGGACATCAGGAAGGAAATTGGAGTGGAAAAGCTTTGACAGAATGGAGAAGGATAAAATTAAATGATTTGGTCATGTTAAGAGGATGGAAGAGGGCAGAATGTCAAAATGGATGATGAAGGCCCCATATAGGAGGAGGGAGGGCTAAAGGGAGACCCATATTTAAGGTGGTTGGTAATGATGAAGAATAGTGTAATTAGAAGTAACCTGATTTGGAATACATTTAAGAAGGTACAGTAGGAGTTGGATAGAGGAAGATTGGAAGGTGCCATAAACAACATCCCAACCCAGCGGGATCCGGAAGAGGGAAATGGATGCTGACGACTGTTTAGATGCTTGTGAAACTCGTGTTCCATATCTTCACTCTGTGACCACAAGACTAAAGTGCTATCCACATAGCCGTGCCATCTGTAGTGGAACTTTACAGATTTCTCCATGTAAAATTCATGGTAACTGGACTTGCAGGGTATGAGATATAAGAACATCAGGTATGAGAAATCATAATTTTGAGTGGCATGTTTGTAAAATGGGTCACCCCATCAAAACTGACCATGTCATTGTTAATATTTTTCCCTTCCAGTATATATACAAAATGTTAAGAGTTCTTGATGCGTTCTGTGAGTAGTGGAGCTAGGTGCTTGCCTAGATGTTGGGTTGTGGAACCAATTGTATTGACAATGGAGAATGAGGCAATATCAACTCTTCGAATTTTGGGGAGACCATAAATGAGTGGTGGTATTGCATTTGTTTGAGTATAGCTTTCCACAAGAAATGATTTCTTGACTACATCTCTAATCTCATCCATGATATGTATCATAGCGTCTTCTTTCAGTTTCTTGTCCTTGTTAGGGTTCAGGAGCTGGCTAGCTGATTTTATTCTCATCATCTTCAGAGTGTACGGAAACTGTTAGTTTTTTCTTGACCACCTTTTGTTTCTCTCAGTGAAATATTATTTTATGGGAGAATAGCTAGTTTGAAGTATTCTGCTGATATCAGTGCACACCTCTTCAGACTTGCCCATGGGAAGGTTTGCTTTGGGGGCCACTAAGGAGTATTAAGGCAATGCATCTGTGAAAATCCTGAAATCCACAGTTTTCATCCTATCACCTTAGAATTTTGATCATTTAATGTCAGTATCAGTATGATACAACATACAAAGTTTCAAGTTTCTATCAATAACAGTTTTTGAGATATTCATACATTTATCAATATTTTTAACAATTTTCTATGTATTTATAAAATGCTCCTCATGCCAAATGGCTCAACAGATCTGGCTTAAAATTTAATCTTGGTTTTAAAAGACCAATATAAAAGAAGTGATGTGTGGGTTTTGACAAATTTTAATTACACTGAAAGGAACAAATTATTTCACATAGGCTTAACTTTTTAAATATACTTTATGATGATCATGATGAGATAAAACTAGATTGCCACTGAACTATTGCATGCATTTTAAAATTTGCACATCATTTTGTTATGTTGTATCTGAAACTATCCTAAAAGTTATAAGTAGATTGATTGAAAACTGTGGCATGAGGAGCAATTTGAATCCTGAAAAGTGCTGGAAAATAAATTCTGAGGAAAAAGAGATTGAAATTTTAGAGATGAACAATAGTCCAGTACCTGAAACTAGTTGACTTAAAACTCCCCAGCACCATATATTGGACCCTCTGCTGCCTTCTTCCTGGCCTTACTAGCAGTTTTGAGAGTTTTAGTTTGTTTTAGTTTCCTTCGGGCTGTTTTAAACCCTTGTCGGCCAGACACTCCACTGTGGTCAATTCTACGCTTGTCCCTCATTACATTAATTTTCTGTCCTGAGCTGCTAACTTTAACACCCCTAACACTAGCTTTTAGTTTCTCACTTGCTTCGCAACCCATGTTGAATTCAGCAATTGCTGATGTTACAGCAATCTCCAGTTGCTTATTTGGCATAAACACTTTCTTCGGACACTTAGCCCAAATTACGCTATGCATTCCCCGGTCACAATATTTGGTGTGGAGATTTTAACTTCCCCTATTTGTTCTTGCAAACTAGTACTAACATTCTTATTCCTTTTAGAAATGGCATTTTTCCCTTTATCCAACACTTTACTAGGACGTTTCTTCCGGTGATGACATGTCTCAATTCTTTTTCCCATTATGTACACTGATAATTACACAACCTCACAAATCCCAGCCTCAAAAACTAAGCTGCTTGGACTAAGTAGATCCTGTTATTGTTTATGGGTCATTTATAACACACTTATTACAAATACAACATTTAAGAAATTACAGAAAAGCAGAGCAGGCCTAAAACACGAATGATAAACTCAAAACGTGAGATCGCAACTCTCTGTTTACATTCAACACATGGACAAGCTCCATCACTGAAATAAGTGCCAATTCCACTCGATATATCAATAGTCCGTCAGAATAGCCAACACAAAGACCCACAGGAACAAAATTTCTTACATTCAACCCGCGCGCTCAATTCAGAATCTTCGAAAAACAAAACAAAAGATATTCGTGGGAATAGTGTCAATGGGCGGCAACGCCCACGTGTGCCGGGTCATTTAAATGGCTGCTAAGGGCTTTAAATGGCTGATATTTAAATAAAACAAAGCTCAAAAAGAAAGTACAAGGTATAAACATAAGAACGTAAAAAACTAAAAGTGGATTTTTTTTCACAATTTTCACCAAATTTCACCGATACATTGCCTTAATATCTGGCTGAAGAATAATAAGCATCATGGTCACCTTGTCCAATCAAAATAATCTTTCTCTCTTTTCTCAGTTTCAAATTTAAAAGTTTACGTTGGTGTGGTTGGTGGGAGTCATTTTCATTTTAAGAGGAAGTACAACTAGGTAACCATCCTCTCTGAATAAATTAAATAGGGAGAATTTTAAAATTAATTTTTTTTAAAAACAAAAATTATTTTATTAAGCCGAAAAGGTCACTAAAAATGTAAAATGTATACACCCTTGATTAACCCCCTCTCACACATAAAGCGAATGACTAGAACAGTATTCTCTCATAGGTCATCAGCTAGTATGAATTAGGGAGTCTCCTGCAGGTCGAGGTTCCGTCTTAGGCTAGAGAAATCGGCACATTATATGAGGATATGGGTCATGGTGATTTCAGCACCACAAGAACACGTGGGAGAGGTCATCGTCCCTCTTAAGGAGGTAAGAGTGCGTAGATCTTCCATGACCTATCTTCAGCCTACACAGAATTATGAACTCTCTCCATGAAGGCCAGAAAGAGGACTGCCACATAGCAGGTGTCTTCTTAATTGCCCTTGGCTTGTTGGAAGTTTGTTCTGGTTACCACTCACCAGTAACATATATGTCTCCACCGTAAAGCTGTTGAAATATTCAAAGATAAGAACAGTCGCCAGAAAGGAGTCAAGGCTGCACATTGGCAGAGTATGGCGTCTTAATATTTTTGAGATGACACAAGATTGAGCTATGCTGCAGAGGTCTGGATAACACATACCTGAAAGAGAATCAGTCCACCAATTAGCCTCTCATTGCTAGTAAATTGTATGCACACCCATCCTGCTGGTGACATTTCATCTCAACAGGGGCTACCGATCCTGAAAATAACTTAAAACATCAACAAATTTACAATATCAGCACTGCCTAATATCGTGAAAATAGTATATCTCTTGTCAGTTCAGAAGTTGTAAAAGCTGGTATCAATATGAATTGAGGTACGTTGAAAACAAAATACTTCTCCCTTTATTTAGTATCAATCAGTCATGATCTGCATATTTGGACCATACAGAAACGTTCTGTTTTACAAACTTAATCTGATGTGTTTGGGTTTTCTTTGGTATAATACATTTAATTTAGCAGTATAGAAAAGAATGCGTTATTGAATTTTGTTTGATATGGAAGGTAACATTTTTCTATAATGATCCAATGGCAAATATAAGTAATATCTTTCCAACAGCTTTCAGTTTCTTACATATTGTGTGGTGGCTTCCTTGTCAATTTGTGGCTCTTTTGTAGCTTAGAGGCACTGCTATTGTGCATTTCTGGGCATCTTTCTCTTGGAAACCAGGACCTTGTATATAGCTCCCTTTTCCATTGATTTCATGGCCTTATTATTTCTTCTTCTAGTATCATATGGTCAAAATGAACTTCAGTACTTTGAATTATGCTGCTTTTGTGTTGTGTTCCTTGTCACACTGCTGCTGTGTATTTCTTGGTGTGAGTTTTGTGCCTTTTCAGCAACAATCCAAATATGGTGTGGTGTCCAATGAGCTGTTAACACAAGGCTGATATAGCTCGACAGATATGCCGAAAAATTACATAACTGGAAAATTCAACATCAGAGCTTCTCTAGCTTCGGCTTTTTACTGCTGTTGTCTCTTAACTTAATTGTGTGGAACAGATGTCTTTATCACTTAAAGTCAAAACACTGAACAAGAAGAATATTGATGGAACACTTGGCCAACGTAAAGTAAGAATATCATCTTATCAGGTTACAGACACTAGAAAAACACATTGTAGAATAAGAAAGTGTAAAAAAAGGATTTACACAGAGCAAGATGGCTATGCAGTTCAGGCCACCTAGTTGTTACCATGCATTCGGGACTTGGTAGGTTCAAACCCCACTTGGCAGCCCTGAAGATGGTTTTCTGAGGTTTCCATTTTTCACATCAGTGCGAGGGTGCACTCTACCTTAAGGCCATGCTCACTTCCTTCCCAGTCCTAGCCTTGTCCTACCTCGCCATTGCTATAAGACTTGTCTGTATTGTTGCAAATTAAAACCAATAAATATAAAAGAAGATTTAATGTAAAGTAGAATAACAGCGTTATATCCTCAAACTGATCTAAAAGAGAGGTTAAATCTTGCATCCAAACAGTTTTGGTGCATTTTAAGATATGCATTGGTCGTTATTGAAAAGTGAAACTTTTGTTTCCAAAAAAATCAAACTCAAAATGTTAGACACCGAATTAATATTGAACTTGCAGGAATTGAAGAATTGTTGTTGAAACAAAAGCAAATTGTACAGTTTCTGATGAAAAAACTGAGAGGCCTTCTGTACAGAATTTGTGTTAAGTTTGGAAAGTAACAAGCGATGTTTAGGGCAGGTTGTAGAGAATGATATCTCTTAAATTTGTTCTAAAAAGTATAGGTAAACCTCTTGATATTGATAAGCCAAGAAAACTCTGAGTCTACGAGCTTCCATCCGGGGGATAGTGGGTTCGAAACCCAATGTCAGCAGCCCTGAAGATGGCTTTCCGTGGTTTCCCATTTTCACACCAGGCAAATGCTGGAGCTGTACCTTCATTAAGGCCAAGGCCACTTTCTTCCCACTCCTATCCCATTGTTGCCATAAGACCTGTGTGTGTTAGTGCGATGTAAAGCAAACTTGTAAAATAAGGCAGAATGCTCACTTTCCTTCCTCAAATATACTAAATGATATAATCCTATTCACAAAATGAAAATCAGAAATATTTATAAAAAAAAGAATTAACACAATTTGTACTTTATTGGTAATAATGCAGAAGAATATACTGTATATGTATATCAATCAATCACTACTGATCTGCATTCAGGGCAGTTGCCCAGGTGGCAGATTCCCTATCTGTTGTTTTCCTAGCCTTTTTTTAAATGATCGCAAAGAAATTGGAAATTTATTGATCATCTCCATTGGTAACTTATTCCAATCCCTAACTCCCCTACCTATAAACGAATATTTGCCTCAATTTGTCCTCTTGAATTCCAACTTTATCTTCATATTGTGATCTTTCCTACTTACATATTCGTCTACTGATGTCATTCCATGCCATCTCTCCACTGACAGCTTCGAACATACCACTTATCTAAGTTTACAAAAGGAGTATTTTTATTACTCCACCTATTCAATACAATTAATTCCACGGTTATGTTGTTAAATAAACATAGAAATTTAAAGGGACATGTTTTGTCCTTCTTTTATTGGGCATCATCAGCCTTATCTAATCTTAAAACAAGCATTGGTCAGAGGACATTATCAATTACAACTTATAAAAATTAAAAATATGATTTCTTAAAAGTAATGACAATGTGGAATAATTGTTATAAAATAAGGATGTTGAAACATAACATATACAGCATATGCTAAAATCACTTTATACAATTTAAAATGTTTGTCTAAAAGGAAAAGAATTTTGTGTCATTTTAATTCTAAAAACAACACTTGTCTGACACTGAAGTGGATCCTCTTTGTAGGAAATTTGAATATACACATTGTTTGGGGGTCAGATATCGAACCCAAGACCTTTTTTCCGGCCAATATTTTTAGGCTCCTGTGTTTTACATAAAAAACAGAATTCAACCTTAGCTTTCGTGTATTGTCATACCACTTTTGTTTATTGAGGTCTTGGGTTCAATATCTGACCCCCAAGCAATGTGTATATTCAAATTTCCTACAAAGAGGATCCACTTCAGTGTCAGACAAGTGTTGTTTTTAGAATTAAAATGACACAAAATTCTTTTCTTTTTAGACAAACATTTTAAATAGTATAAAGTGATTTTAGCATATGTTGTATATGTTATGTTTCAACATCCTTATTTTATAACAATTATTCCACACTGTCATTACTTTTTAGAAATCATGTTTCAAGTTTTATAAGTTATAAGTGATAATGTCCTCTGACCAATGCTAGTTTTAAGATTAGATAAGGCTGATGAAGCCCAATAAAAGAAGGGCGAAATATGTCTCTTTAAATTTAGTAATTTCCATGTTTATTTAACCACATAACTGTGGAATTAATTGTGTTGAGTAGGTGGGGAAATAAAAATACTCCTTTTGTAAACTTAGTGAAATATCTGTTTTCAGTACAGAACAAAGATTAGAGTTATGGTTTCTAACATGCCACGTAGTCGAGTAGCTCGTCTCCTTTCTCCCAAGTCTTCCCACCCCAAACTTTGTAACATTTATGTAACGCTACTCTTTTGTTCGAAATCACCCAGAACAAATCGAGCTGCTTTTCTTTGGATTTTTTCCAGTTCTTGAATCAGGTACTCCTGGTGAGAGTCCCATACACTGGAGCCATACTCTAGTTGGGGTCTTACCAGAGAATTATATGCCCTCTCCTTTACATCCCTACTACTACTCCTAAATACCCTCATAACCATGTGCAGAGGTCTGTACCCTGTATTAACAATCATATTTATGTGATCACCCCAATGAAGATTTTACTTGTATTAACACCTAGGTACTGACAATGATCCCCAAAAGGAACTATCACCCCATCAATGCAGTAATTAAAACTGAGAGGACTTTTCCTATTTGTGAAACTCACAACCTGACTTTTAACTCCGTTTTTCATCATACCATTGCCTACTGTCCAACTCAAAATATTGAGGTCATTTTGAAGTTGCTCACAATCTTGTAACTTATTTATTACTGTGTGCAGAATAACATCATCTGCAAACAGCCTTATCTCCGATTTCACTTCTTTACTCACATCATTGATATACTGTATATAAGAAAACATCAAGGTCCAGTAATACTGCCTTGAGGAATTCCCCTCTTAAGTATTACAGGGACAGATAAAGCTTCGCCTACTCTAATTCTGAGTTTTATTTTCTAGAAAAATAGCCACCCATTCAGTCACTCTTTTGTCAAGTCCTATTGCACTCATTTTTGCCAGTAGTCTCCCATGATCTACCCTATCAAATGCCTTAGGTATGTCAATCGCGATACAGTCCGTTTGATCTCCTGAATCCAGGATGTCTGCTATATCTTTCTGAAATCCTACAAGTTGAGCTTCAGTGGAATAACCTTACCTAAACCCAAACTGCCTTCTGTCAAACCAGTTATTAATTGTGCAAACATGTCTAATATAATCAGAAAGAATGCTTTCCCAAAGCTTACATGCAGTGCATGTCAAACTGATTGGCCTGTAATTTTCAGCTTTATGTCTATCACACTTTCCTTTATACACAGGGGCTACTACAGCAACTCGCCATTCATTTGGTATAGCTCCTTCAACCAAACAATAATCAAATAAGTACTTCAGATATGGTACTGTATCCCAACACATTGCCTGTAGTATATCCCCAGAAATCTTATCATGTCTAGCTGCTTTTGTAGTTTTCAACTTTTGTATACTACTGTAAATGTCATTGTTATCATAGGTAAATTTGAATACTTCTTTAGTATTAGTCACCTCCTCTTTTTGGACATTATCCTTGTAACCAACAATCTTTACATACTGCTGATGGAATACTTCTGCCTTTTGAAGATCCTTGCATCACCCTCCCTTGTTCACTAATGGTTCCTGGAATGTCCTCCTTGGAACCTGTTTCTGCCTTAAAGTACCTATACATACCCTTCCATTTTTCACTAAAATTTGTATGACCACCAATTATGCTTGCCATCATGTTATCCTTAGCTGCCTTCTTTGCTAGATTCCATTTTCTAGTAATTTCCTTCAATTTCTCCTTACTTCTACAGACATTTCGAACTATTTCTTTCCAACTTGCACCACGTCCTTAGTCTACTTCTCTGTTTTAAAATAGTGAATCTTTACCATTCCTTACCACCTTTAAAGGTACAAACCTATTTTCACATTCCTCAACAATTGCATTAAACCCATCCCAGAGTCTGTTTGCGTTTTTATTTAGTTTTCCACCGATCATAGTTACTTTTTAAAAACTCCCTCATGCCTGTTTTATCAGCCATATGGTACTGCATAATAGTCCTAATTTTAATACCTTCCTTTCTTTCACATTTATTTTTAACTATGACAAACACAGCTTCGTGATCACTAATACAATCTATTACTTCGGTTTCTCTATAGAGCTCATTTGGTTTTACCTGCACCACATCCGAAATATTCTTTCCTCTAGTTGCTTCCATCACTTTCTGAATCAGCTGCCCTTCCCATATTAACTTATTTGCCATTTGTTGTTCATGCTTCCCATCGTTCGCATTACCTTCCCAACTGACATTTGGTAAATTGAGATCATCTGCTACTATCACATTCCTTTTTTATCGTTTCCTGCATAGCTGATTATCGTATCAAATAATTCTGAATCAGCGTCAGCGCTACCCTTTCCCGGTCTGTACACTCCAAAGACATCATGTTGCCTATTATCTTTAGAGATGAGTCTTACACCTAGAATTTCATGTTTGTCATCTTTAACTTTTTCGTAGCTTACAAATTCTTCTTTCACCAGAATGAATCCTCCCCCTCATACCATTCCTATCTCTACGATACACGCTCCAATTCTGTGAGAATATTTCTGCCTCCATTATATTATTTCTCAGCCATGATTGAATTCCTATTACAATATCTGGTAAGTATATATCTATTAAATTACTTAGATTCCTTTCTGTACAATACTTACACAGTTGAGCGCTAACATTTTTGTGTCATCCCTGCTTGACTTCCATTTCCCTGTACCCTCACCACCACTCCTTAGGTCACCCCATTTCCCCGAATGTACCTGTCTATAACCGTTGTAAAGAAATTTCATAATTTATATGTACCACTGCGGTTTAAGTGAAGGCCATCTGAGCGCATCTGTATTTTCACGCTTAAAGCAGGGCGGCCGCACACGATGTAAGTTTGGCTGCAGTAGCACAGAGTACAAACACCGTGTGTTCGGTCTTGGTGTATTTGAGAGATCCTGTAGCTAATGATTTGTACTTTGAGCATTACAGACTACAAAATACAAGTTGAGGTTTCCAACCATAAATGTGTAGTGGTACTGTTTGTGTTTGAGCAAGACTGCAGCTTTCCACAAGAGATTATATCTTGTATAGATATCTGATCTCCTCTGCGATATGTATCATAGGGTCTTGTTTCAGTTCCTTGTCCTTGTTAGTGTTCGGGAGCTAGCTAGCTGATTTTATTGTCATCATCTTCGGACTGTACAAAAACTGTTAGTTTATTCTCGACTCTTGGACCACATTTTGTTTCTCTCGGTGAAGGGTGGCTCTGAAGTGCTGTTAAATAGGCTCAAGATTTGAGGGTGCACTTCTGGCTTAAAGAAATTCTTTGTATTCAGTCTACTGTCCTTGTAATATTCTGAAAATATTATAGAAATATATGCATGTGTGCATTCAATATGATCTCATTATTTGTTTTAATGAAGGAGGCTTGAGAGCCAGTTAATCGGGGAGAGGGGTACTTGCATCCTTAACCATTAAGAATTGGGGTGGGGGGTACATTACACAAAGTTTCTGTTGAAAAGAATGCTGTATCAGTGTGCATTTTGGCAAAACAAACACAGATTTCTTTCCTCTTGTGTGGATATACTAGCATATCACCTAACCTGTGTCATTCCAAAAATGAAGTATTCATAATGTTAACTGTATAGTTTCACCATGTCTGTAATTATTTTTCCATATATCAATACTGTTCAATAATATTTTTACACTTAGGTTGTTTTTTATGACTTTGTTGAATATAATTACTATTCTAAGAAATATACATAAATGCAAAATTTCATATCAAACTCACTGTTATCAGCAAAACAGTTTTGATGATCTGTGAAAAGAATGACAGATTTATTGATGAATTAAAAAATTTCTAAAACTCCTCAAAACTTTTATCATAAAATTGAAAACATTGTAGATACAAAGAAATCTTTTACTTACTTTGGAAAAATATGTTGACATTAAAAGAGTTTACTTCAATTTTTCTGGCAAACAATTTTCCTCATTGGAGCCAATTATATTCAGCTGTCTTCAGCAACTTTGTCATAAAAATTGTAGTGAAGTTATCTTTGAGTGTTAATTCTTATGACTAGGGAATGAGTGTCAGCATCGAAAAAAATCTTTCTCTTCTAGAAAAGACATGAAATTGGTGAATGACATTTTATTTCCCCTTTAATTAAGAAGAATTGGATTACCGATACTGTCACATTGTGTAGTTGGTTTATGTAAACCCTCTGTGGGTGTGGGACGCAGACAGAGAATAAACTCCCAGTATCTCCTGCCTGCCATAAGAGGCGACTAAAATGGGTGACCAAGGGATGATGGAATTGGAATCATGAGATTATTTGTGATTTGTGCTATTGCGTGAGGAACACTATGGGTCGACGTTACTTGCGATTAGTACCATTATGTGAGGAACACCATGGGTCTGGGCATTGCTTGTGATTAGTACCATTGTGTGCATTCCAGTGAGGCAGGGAGTGGGCACATGGCATCACGGATTGGCATCCGTGTGGGAGGAGCTGCTGTGCACCATGCTAAATTGTGTTGGCTTCCCTGTACTTATAATGGGTCTACGTTATCTGTGATTGGTACCACTATGTGAGAAACATCACAGAATTGTGCACTGTCCATGACTAATACCACTGTGTTGACCACCATGGGTTTGTTGCTTTTTAGTAGTACCTTTATTTGAGGAACACCCTGGGTCTGTGTTAGCTGTAAGTGGTGCCATTATGTGTGACATACCATGGGTCTACATTACCTGTGATTAGTACCACCAAGTGAGGAACATCATGAGTCTGCGTTAATTATGAGGTGCCGATGACCTGGACTTTGGACCCCTTTGGACAACAAGCATCATCTCATGTTTTCCATCATTATTCATTTTAGATTTTTGTCAGTGGATACATTTTTAAGACTTAATGTTTCATTTCGTTGCACCTTGTAGCATTAGGGGCTGACGACCTAGCTGTTAGGCCCCTTTAAACAACAATCATCATCATCATCATCATCATGGTGTATGTAAATATTTGGAACATCTTGATCAACAACCAAAACCTGTACTTGTTACTTACCAAAGACAAAGCACTTACCCATTATTTTATTCCTGTAAGCTATTAATATCTTATAGGCAACATACAAATGCTGTTAATTGGCACCTTGGCCCTTGCAATTACTTATTTTGTTTCCTGACCAAGTAAATATGCTATAAGAAATATTAGAACAAGGGAATGCAAAGTGAAATATTTGACAGTTCAATAGAGCTATAAGTAAATAGAAAAATGTGGCACCTTTTTCGTACTTCTTGGAGAATAGTACTGTACAGTAGCGCATCTACGATCGGCTGATGGGGGGTGGTTGTAGTTACAAAATCATAATTTCAATGTTATTGGCTTCATGTCCCACCAACCACTTTCTTACGGTTTTCGGAGATGCCCAGCTGCTGGAATTTAGTCCCACAGGAGTTCTTTTACGAGCCAGTAAGTCTATTGAAATGAGGCTGACATATTTGAGCACCTTCAAATACCACCAGACTGCGCCAGGATCGAACCTGCCTAGTTGGGGTCAGAAGGCCAGCATCTCAACTGTCTGAGCCACTCAGCATGGCAGTTACAAAATTACGGTAGAATGCTATGAAAGTGCATGAATGACTTTTCATTATAAGGACACTGATACAAGTGAATTACAGAGCTGTTAGTTCTACAACTATATGTCTCTGAATGTTTTAGTTTATTGTCAATTTCTGCATATTTTTGTAAAAAACTCCATGTGAGGGGGTTCTAACCCCAGTAACCCACCCCCTCTGGCTATGCCCCTTTTTAAATGTTTGCTTCTAAATTTTGGAAGCAAACTTTCACAACATGGGACTAAGAAAGCTTTTTGTTACAGAAATTTTTTATGTTGGTCTTTTTGGTACCTCCTATATGGTGAAGATAATAAAATTGGTGGTAATTTTATATTTGTTATTTCACAAAATTGTCATATTATGTTGAAATGATTATATAACATCTGTTGACAGGAAAGTGGAGCACCTGTCCTTACTGATGATGTCAGCCTCCAGGTATTTATGGAGCACCTGAAGAAACTGGCTGTTTCATCTACAGCCTGAAACATTGTTACATAATGGAGTATGATGTACTGGATACAAGAAGCAGTGTTCAAAGTAAAACATTTGTGAAGAAAGCTTGGTAGTGTAAACCACTGCAGTAATAGAATAATTTAGCCACCAGTTGCCATTTGGCCTGAAAACATTTGTCTGTTCACTTTGGAGACAGTAAAGAGTGCCTTCGCTCAACCAGAGTACCTCCACATATTTTTCCTTTTAATTCTTCAATTTTTAATTTATCTTAATTCACAACTGCATATTATATCAGTGACCGATGCTCACCATGTTTCTAACTGTGTTTTCTGTTGTAGTTTTTGTTTTCCTCATCTATTTGTTATCAGAGGTGTGAGGAAAAAGCATGAGGTTTGTTTGTGAACTTTCTCAATGAAAGTGGAAATCATGTATTGAAGAAATATTCTTAAAGATTTATTTTATGTGGTTATGTATGTATCTATTGCAAATAATCAAAGATTCTGTTTCTGTGTAATCATTGTTTCTTACTCTGAATTATGTTTGTTGCTTCCTTTCCAAAAATAATAGCCTACGTAAGAATGATCTGTTAGGGATACAGGTCTGAAAAGCAGGAGGCTTGCAAGTACATTCCATACAGAATTGTGGAGAATTTTTCTTATTGATTTAGCATGAATTTCTGGCTTAGGTAAAAATGAGACAACAGCAGAGAAATGCTCTGTATACACCAGCAAATTTGTAAAACTTATGGAGCTCATTGGTTCTCATTGTTGAATGAGATTTACACACCCACATGAAATATGTTTTTACTGTATATACAAGATGAACGACATAACTTGACCTCTATAAATATATTTCTCCATCTTTCCTTTTCACTTAAAATAATTGGGAGTTTCCATTATTTTAAAGAAATATGTATTGTGCTGCAATTGTTGATTCATTATATATAAAGTTGAAAGGTAATTCTCTAATTTTACGAGCCCCTCTCTTCGTTTTCTTCCTATGAAATAGTTCATTTTTGTTGGAAAGAAATTGTGCTTTATTTTGGTACTTGCCCTAATTATGTACAGCAACAGAGCTGTGTATTTTGAACCACACATTCTCCATCCTACAAACAGTACATATTGTGTGTGGTGTTTTTTTTCCTAACTATTAATATCCCGGTTCTTTAATAGTAGGTTTTCATGTGTGTCTGTTATAATGGATTTCTAATTAATGGAATTACAAATGCATGCTCAAAGCAATTGTAGGATCAGCTCTCCTTTAATACAGTACTATTGTGTGACTGTAAATCCTCATTGCCTGAAGGAAGTGCTTGTTCAATGTTCAAAAAGCCGGTCTTTTAAGGCCAAATTATGTCATAACACATACAGAAGTTGTTACTGGACTTATGAATCTTGTTAAAAATGTGCTGGATATCTCGGAATGTGTTTTAAAACATATAATCTTCAAGTTAAAGGTGAACACAACACATAAACACACATTTCATTATTCATTGCTAAGTATGTAATATGGAAATTTACTAACAGTGTCGCTAATCTGATGCCTCCATGTGCAACCATTCTCAAGTTGTGTGTGGAGGTAGTAACTGCTCGTGATGTCACTGCATTGTCGAGTCTACCTGGCAGCTTTGACGCTGTGCACAAACTTGTGCTGTCTTTTCCTGCACTCCATCTGCTACTGCTGTGTTCTTCTGATGCTATTGTTAGTGGGCTTATTTTGACTTGTAATAATGCCGGACTGAGTGGCTCAGACGGTTGAGGCGCTGGCCTTCTGATCCCAACTTGCCAGGTTTGATCCTGGCTCAGTCCGGTGGTATTTGAAGGTGCTCATATAAGTCGCCCTCATGTCAGTAGATTTACTGGCACGTCAAAGAACTCCTTTGGGACTAAATTAGGGCACCTCGGTGTCTCCAAAAACTGTAAAAGTAGTCAGTGGGACGTAAAGCAATTAATATATTGACTTATAATGGATGTATATAACATACTTCCGTATCAGTTTGAGCCAGAATGAATGACGTTTGGTGATGTCCATTCAAGTAGCAATCTTGACAAGGATGTACTAAACGCTACAGGCCAAGGCAGCACGTGAATTTTGTGTAATTGTAATGAGTGTGTGCTCTTGTGAATTAGACCATGTAAAAGCAGTGAAATCAGAGAAATTCATGTATATGACAAGAAATCCCTCGTTTACAAGGCTTATTTTAGACCATGAAGTGTTGACAATGACAAGGCAAGACATGAGCTTAAGAACAAAAATCAGGGCAACGAAACATTTACTGACAACTTTAAATCAATTTTATTTGTTTTATTTGTTACAAACAGTTCACTTCCTGGGTAAATTCATGGACTCAGATTGGTAAAAAGAACAGTATTGTCACACCATCATGTGTTGTCAACACCATAAGGAACAAATTTTTAGAACCTGATCGCACCTATGTGGACTTCAAGCTGTAAATAAAAATAGAATTATGGGAGAGTTTCCTGTGATTGTTTAATGTATGATAAATTTAAATAAAATGTTATTTTGATATGCAGTACGGTACCTCTTTTATTGCTGCAAGTGCAATCGTGAAAATTGCTTCATAATAAGGTTGTCCTTGGAAGGTCAAGGTATTGTAGCTATGTTTTTAGGCAGTGAGAGATCCATTGTTTGAGCTGTTGATGGGCAACGCTCTCGCTTGAGACCCTCGAAACTAATTCTCTTGTGATGCAATCTGTGCGACGTCCCAGTAACTACAAGTGTAAACTTGATGGTATACCGTAAGCAATCTAATAGTTTCATTTCTGTATTGATATTATTCACAATTACAATGAAAAGAAGGCTTCCACCTAATCAATACTTTATTTAATCTTATTTAATCTACAGGACCGGTTTCGACCTTTCTTAGGCCATCCTCAGCTTGTCACACAATCTGATATTAACATACCATGCAATTAAAAAACAATACTAAATCTAACAAGGAATGCCACATTACAATACGATCGTCAGATTTGTTGTTTTTCATGATTTGGGACAATCGTCGAATTGGAAACCTGAATGTGATATTTAAATTCACTATCTTCTCATAAATAACATATGTAAAATGACATATATAAAAAATTGGAGTGGTTTTGGACTTGAAAAGTTTGTTACATTTCTTGGTTCACTCTAAAACTAGCTCGAAGTTGAAAAAACGTGTGTTGAGTGTATATAATGTTCACATATCATTAGTCATATGGGACGTTGGACTTGTGGCTTGCACTCCTTATTACTTATACCACTTAGTTACACACACATTATAAAATCGTATGCCTAATGTTAGCTTAACTATGATTATGAAACAAAATTGGATCTGTTCATGAAATCTTGATAAAATGGACATTGGTGTGAACACTTTAGTGATTCATATGAAGTTAAAATATACATTGAAGTTCAATGACCTGCATTGTGTATTAAAAAACTTCACTATTTTACTGTAATGCTTAAAATGTTGGGTACAGTGTTCTTAAATATGGATTTGCATCATAGCATACATGCGAAAAGCATTAAAACACATGTCAATGCTGGAAAGCATTATATGAAATTGCGATAACTCATTTGAGATTTAAGTGGAAGTTATAGTGTGGATCTTGAAGCGTGCACTCTATTATTTCCGTGCGATTTATATTCATAGAAGTATCATAACATGTTGTCCAATTTTAAGATACACTATGTGGCATTTGATTGGTGTGGAGGCTCTCTCTTGACAGTTGTGTATTAGGATATGACAATTATCTGTGAAAGATAAAAAGAAAATGGAGGGTAAGTGATTTCATTTTCAGCAACTGGGAATGTCTGTTAAACATGTGGAGTGGGTGTGTGTGTATATATGTACTTACTGCTGTTGTTGACTAACGGTGTATGTTGCTTGGGAGCACGCCATGCACTGCTCCATGTTCGTCTAGGGCTGATGTTTGTTGCTATGAGGGGGAGGGGTGGTTGTTGAAGGGGTAGGGGTGGAGCTGGGCGTGTCTTTTAGGCGGTTCCTTGACGTGTATCGGGTTTTGTTTGTTGATTCGTTTTAGATAAGTGTTTTTTAAAGGAGGGATAACTGTGTTGAAAATGGTGTTTGTTTTTTCTGTAATTTCATTTAGGTTGAAGTTAGGATTGGCATATTGATCCATACTGATATCGCTCCTTTAGGAAACGCTTATCTAAAAAGACTCAACAAACAAAACCCGATACATGTCAAGGAACCGCCCAAAGATGCCCAGCTCCACCCCTACCCCTTCAACAGCCACCCTTCCCCCTCATAGCAACAAACATCAGCCCTAGACGAACATGGAGCAATGCACGACGTGCTCCCAAGCAACACACACCACTAAGTCAACAACAGCAGTAAGTACACACATACACACACCCATTCCACACGTTTAATAGACATTCCCAGTTGATAAAAATGAAATAACTTACCCTCCATTTTCTTTTTATCTTTCACAGATACTTGTCATATCCAAATACACAACTGTGAAGAGAGAGCCTCCACACCAATCAAATGCCACATAGTGTATCTTAAAATGGGACAACATGTTACGATACTTCTATGAATATAAATAGCACGGAAATAATAGAGTGCACTCTTCAAGATCTACACTATAACTTCCACTTAAATCTCAATTGAGTTATCGCAATTTCATATAATGCTTTCCAGCATTGACATGTGTTTTAATGTTTATTCGCATGTATGCTATGATGCAAATCCATATTTAATAACATTGTGCCTAACATTTTAAGCATTACATGTAAAATAGTGAAGTTTTTTAATACACAATGCAGGTCATTGAACTTCAATGTATATTTTAACTTCATATGAATCACTAAAGTGTTCACACCAATGTCCATTTAATCAAAGATTTCATGAACAGATCCAATTTTGTTTTATAATCATAGTTAAGCTAACATTAGGCATATAATTTTATTACATGTGTGTAACTAAACGGTATGAGAAATAAGGAGTGCAAGCCACAAGTCCAACGTCCCATACGACTAATGATATGTGAACATTATATACGCTCAACACATGGTTTTTCAACTCCGAGCTAGTTTTAGCGTGAACCAAGAAATGTAACAAACTTTTCAAGTCCAAAAACACTCCAATTTTTTATATATGTCATTTTACATACGTTATTTATGAGAAGATAGTGAATTTAAATATCACATTCAGGTTTCCAATTCGACAATTGTCCCAAATCATGAAAAACAACAAATTTGACAATCTTATTATAATGTGGCACTCCTTGTTAGATTTAGTATTGTTTTATAATTGCATGGTATGTTAACACACCGAGCTCGATAGCTGCAGTCGCTTAAGTGCGGCCAGTATCCAGTATTCGGGAGATAGTGGATTCGAACCCCACTGTCGGCAGCCCTGAAAATGGTTTTCCGTGGTTTCCTATTTTCACACCAGCCAAATGCTGGGGCTGTACCTTAAGGCCACGGCCACTTTCTTCCCACTCCTAGCCCTTCCCTGTCCCATCGTCGCCATAAGACCTATCTGTGTCGGTGTGACGTGAAGCAACTAGCAAAAAAAAAGGTATGTTAACATGAGATTGTGTGATCAGATGAGGATGGCCTAAGAAAGGTCAAAACAGGTCCTGCAGATTAAGTAAGATTAAATAAATTATTGATAGGTGGAAGCCTCCTTTTCATTGTAATACCTAAAGCAGTTATTGCATGAAATAACGTTCTCATATGGAAACGTGAGAACCAGTAAATTTTGTCAAAAGCCTGGAAAAGTACTGCATGTCCAACTATGAACCCCTTAATACCATTAACGAAAGTGAAAACACAGACTGTCATTATCTTAAATTGTTCATTATTTATTTGAGGTGGCTGTCTTAACTGAATAACACTGCATAATATGTGAATTACTGTAGATAGGATGTACACCTACCGGGATACTGGAGGTCTGCATTATTCAAACTTGATATGGGGCAAGATGTACCTTGCTGCATATGCAACCACCATTACACGTGTCAAATATGTAATCTGAGTTTTCTCCAATTCTTTGACAGGGTAGTGATGGGCAATGTCAAAAACATATCAGATGTAAGGCTTTTCAGGCGTTTGCTCTATTAACCAGCGTTTCGTCTTAGGTCTGACACTAGACTCATCAGAGTGGGATGTGTCAGACCCTACCCACTGACGCTGGGGTGTATGCAGGTGAGGCACAGTCTGATAACTGCATACGGGAGATAAATCTCCACAATGGAATTATTGCCCGCCTAACAATTCCGAATGGAGAATTCTAAATTCCATGGAGAGGTCTCAACCGGTAAACTTTGTCAGAAGCCTAGGAAAGTACTGCATGTTGAACTGTGAGTCACTTAATACCATTAACGAAAGTGAAAGCAAAATGTCTGTATCTTAAACGCTAGATGACTTATTTCAGGTGGACAGCTTAGCTGAATAACCCTTATAATTTGTTAATTAATAACTGTAGATAGAATTTACCTACCTGGATGCCTCGCAATTTCTATCGACAGGGTAATTTCCTGTGATGCAGACCAGACCGGAGGTGTTCTGTGACGATTCTCCTTCATTGATATTGTGTGTTTTTAAGTGCTGGATCATCCCAAAACTATTTCTGTCGATGTATTTTACTTCTTTTGAACAAACAACACAGCGGGCTGTGCTATGTGCCATCTCTTCAAAATAACCTACATCCACAACTTACGTTGCGTTTCAGACATCGTCGTAAAGTTGTCGCGTACAATTAGACACAATAAAACATTGCACAGTCATATACCGAGGTACCTAATTATGACGCGAATACTCTGTAACATTGTAAGGAATTGTTTCCTTCATCATCAAAATATCGGTAAGCACAAGTAGTGGTTATATGATATTGAATGTGGGGTCAGATAATGATGTACACCTACCTGTTGAAAGAATTGTAGCAAACTTAGGCATTTTAGATTACAGGTTCCACTCATGTGAAATGGTGGTTTCATATGCAGCAAGGCACATCTGCCCAGTCTCGAGTTCGAATAATGCACGCCTCTAGTTTCCAGTTAGGTGAACATATGATAGCTGCACTTAGCCTACTCATTCGTGTACTTACCGCCGCATACAATGCCAGAATGCGTATTCTTTATGTTATACTGTGTCAAAATAGATCTCTGTAGAAATGAAAGAAGTTAATGCCGTTAACCGGGCGAGTTGGCCGTGCGGTCAGGGGCACGCGGCTTTGAACCTGCATCCGGGAGATAGTGGGTTCGAATCCCACTGTCGGCAGCCCTGAAGATGGTTTTCTGTGGTTTCCCATTTTCACACCAGGCAAATGCTGGGGCTGTGTCTTAATTAAGGCCACTGCCGCTTCCTTCCAACTCCTAGGCCATCCCTGTCCCATCGTCACCATAAGACCTATCTGTGTCGGTGCGACGTAAAGCCACTAGCAAAAAAAAAAATGAATGCCCTAGTCGCTTGTTGACGCGTATTTACAGAGTAGAGAAGGCCCGTGGTTGGTTATTCGCATATTCGGCACAAAATATTCTGCTCCGTCTGCCTGTAGATCTACGACATGCTGCTCGCCACACAATGCACAGATACCGCTCTCCAGATCTCTTGAAATTTCTCATGAGAAATAATGCCTGCACTAGTCTCGAGAAATCTCGAGACCTTGCCTCAGACTGCCCATCACTAGTTTGAGCTTCAGGTGAGGCTCTACTATAGTTAGTTTGTAAGTGGTGGTTTATTTCTGTTTTATCACCCAGGCTTCTGTTGGTTTTGAGTACTGAGTTGGTACCGGCTTTCACTTTGTTGATTTTTCCAATTATAGTCCAATGCAACAATCGCTGACCTGAGCTTTAGGCCACTGTATGGGAAATGAACTTTTTTTTTTTTTTTGCTGGTTGCTTTACATCGCACCGACTCAGATAGGTCTAATGGCGACGATGGGATAGGAGAGGCCTAGGAATGGGAAGGAAGCAGCTGTGGCCTTAATTGCGGTACAGCCCCAGCATTTGCCTGGTGTGAAAATGGGAAACCGCGGAAAACCATCATCAGGGCTGCCGACAGTGGGGTTCGAATCCACTATCTCCCAGATGCAAGCTCAAAGCTGCGTGCTCCTAACCACACAGCCAACTCGCCCGATATGAACTCTTTTAAAAGTGTATTTCAAACGAAGATTGTGATAACGTTCTAGGCTTCCAGTGTGAACGTAGTGTTAAAAATGTAATAAATTTCAAAGAGTGTGTGTAAACTTATCAATGCAACAAAGAAATATGAACCTGTAATATGTGCATCATCCCGAGTGTGTTCATTATCAGTATCACTTCCACTCTCACTTCCATCTCTTTCACCTGGTTCATGGAAACTGTCATTGAAATGTTCTACCATTACATCACTGTTCAGGGCTGGGCCGGAAATTGCCCAGTATATTTCCAGCTATTTCACTTCCTAACTCTCGCTGTATTTTCACTCATATCATTCTGAACATCGTGTGCATCTTTATCATTATCACTTACGTTTAATACTGTGTCAACAAACTCCCTTCTTCTTCTTTCAGTCTCATACCTTTCCATCCTACTCTGTTCAGTAACAGACGAGTACTTCCACAGTGTATTGTGTGAAGCAACTTTGTGTGAATTAGCATTCCTGCATGAGAAGAATCTCCATCTGTCGGCGCTGGACATCTTAATGAAGGAACAGCCCCTGGCTTCAATTTTGGATCTTGTAGCTTTTCCGTAGGCGTCAACTTCATTTTCAAAAGTTCAGTTTTATCATAGTCTGTATTTTTAAAATCCACTGAACACACAGTAGATCCCTTATCATGAGCTTGTGTCCAGGAGATAGTGGGTTCAAATCCCACTGTCGGCAGCCCTGAAGATGGTTTTATGTGGTTTCCCATTTTCACACCAGGCAAATGCTGGGGCTGTACCTTAATTAAGGCCACAGCAGTTTCCTTCCAACTCTTAGGCCTTTCCTGTTTCCTCTTGCAAAAATTCTACCCAACTGCTAAACCTACGAGGCGACTTGCTTCAGTTTGGAAATCTATGGAAATTAATTTTTTTTTTTTTTTCCATTTATATAATTTTGGTTTCTACTCATTGTGTTGTTACAGCTGCACACACCACAGGGAGGCATTTCGACAAATGGTCAGCACACACTATTATAATAAACAACGCTTCAAATAAATGGAAGCGTAGCAGCGCGCGTATTGTAACAATCAACTGAATGAAACAGCTCACTAAGCACTTACAGCACAGTGACATCAGAGCTACTAGCGTTTCCTTGATTTATCAGCCTGCGGAGCGACGCACAGCAAAAGCAAATGTATAGTTGAACACTGCCCTATACACTCTTTGATTTTGAGGCAATTTGACTGTTTTCTTTTAGACTCCTTAAACAATTTAAAAATCTATTGTGCATGTACTCAGTGCTCTGAACATTGCTACAAGCTAATGCACAGCCAATTCGTTTTGCACTGTGGAAATGATATTGGCATTGTGAATACCTTAGTATCTCCACTTGTTTGAAATGGATTTAAAATGCCTTCACTGCCCTTTACTGTTGGATTGTTTTCAATATTTTCTTATAAAATTGTGCCCCTTATATCTGGCTTCAAGTCAGGAATGCTCTTTAGAACATCCAGCATCAAACATAACAATCACATCTGCATTACTGTTTATTGTGTCAGAAGAAGTGTTGAAGATAGTGGTAAAGTAGTACTACATCATGACAACTAGGATGGTAGTTGTGAAAACCTCATTTAAGTGTCAAACTTATTTATTGAATTCTAGTTTCTAGAAAAAGAAAATGAATCTGTTAGTATTGCATATTGCTGAGTAAGCCACTTATCCAACTCTGATACATCCATTTAACCCACCAGCTTACCTAACCGTCAAATCGACGGGGTAATGCAGTGCCTTGCTTTATCGATGGTGAAAGGAGGGTAGTACGTTAAAAACTCAACAGATGGCATTACAATCATTCTTTATATTTGAAAGAAGTCTCTTCCGCTGTATTTGAGTCATGTTTAGGGGATTAACCGCATAAAATGAAAATAGCATTGAGCTGATGTCACGTGTGTTCAGTGAGTAAAGATGAGCACGCACGAGGCTATTACCGAGTGAGAAGTCGTGGATATTTTACTGAATAGTGATTGTGAAGAAGATTATAATATATCGGAAAGACCTACCTGTGAATCTGGTGATGCAGATACGTTACGTGTGCTTAGTGAATTTAGTGATAGTAATGCGAGTCAAGAAGCAGATGTAAATATTACGAACGTAAATGTTCCGATGCACTGTAAGAAATACTAGGTGAGTTTATCAAAATCAAAAATCTCATTATTTGCAAATGAGGTGTCTACCTCGGTGGCAAAGGGTACACTCAAATACATTATTGTCAAGCACTAAATATTAAATTAACAAGAGAAGAAAATTTTCCTATAATACAATATTATACAATTTACGCTAACAATGTTTTCTATTAAACACACAGCTCATCCTTAATAAATTTATATTGTTTACAAAATTCTACTTATAATATCTCCTGTACTACTTACAAATATAGTCAACTGATATACAGTATGTGGAATTACTTCAAAAGATACTACACAACTGGTATAAGATTAAACTTTACATTGCATTTATTTACTTTTTTTTTTTTTTTTTTTTACCCATTCTGGAACTTAAGTAGCATAACGACCTGCTGCGTCTTAACCAGAGCCCCTTTTGCCACCACTTTTCAGAGTTCTTGAAGGGCCTTCACAGCTACCGTAGCGATCCCAGGGCCCTCAAAGTCCCCACTGTACTTCACCCCCACAGGCAGTCCCCTACTTGGGCTGTCCAAACTCCTTAGACCAGGGGATGGAATTAATTTATTCACACACATTTTTTAAATTTTATTGTCAATAACCTGCACTGGTCGGATGCCCTCTAACACTTCATTTATTTTCTCTGTTGCTGTTTATTCTCTTCTTGAATATCTGTACAGATTTTGGAAAAGGATCAAACACTACCCCTGGTAAACTGTTCCACTCTTTCACACCCTTCCCAATGAATGAAAATTTACCCCAATCGCTTCTGCTAAAATTCCTTCTAATTTTATATTTGTGGTCAGTCCTGCTGATATAATTATTTTCCAACTGAAGCCTCTCATGGATATCTCCCCATGCTTCTTCTCTTGTATAGGCTCTATATAATCCTATAAGTCTAGTTTTCTCCCTTCTCTTACTTAAAGTTTCCCACCCAAGTTCCTTTAACATTTCTGATACACTACTCTTTCTCCTGAAATCCCCTCTTACAAATCTTGCTGCTTTCCTCTGCACACTATCTATTTCTTTTATTAGGTATTCTTGGTGAGGATCCCAAACACTGTTTGCATATTCCAATAATGGACGAACCATACTCAAGTAACTTTTTTCTTTTAATTCTTTGTTGCATCCTTTAAGTAGCCTCATTATGACATGTAACGATCTGTATGCTTTCCCAACAATGTCATCAATATGACCCTTCCAGTGCAAATTACTTTCAAATCTCACACCTAAGTATTTACACTTGCCATCTTTTGGGATAACTACCTCATCCAAAGTATATTCAAATTCAGTTTTAAAGCTCCTGTATGTAAAAGTTGTAACAGTTGATTTGCCTCCATTAACCTTCATATTATTTTCTTCAACCCATTGTTGGATACTTTCAAGGTCCCTTTGTAATTCTGAATAATCCTCAGTGTTGTTTATTTCCCTATAAACAATTATGTCATCTGCATACAATCTTATTTTTGATGTTATATTGTTCCCTAAATCATTTGCGTATATTAAGAAAAGTAACGGACCGATTATACTACCCTGTGCAATTCCCTTCCAAACTTTCTCTTCCTGAGATACATTATATCCTACTTTGACTTTCTGAACCCTTGAATTTAGAAATGTTTTTACCCAACGTGTAACCCTTACATCCAATCCTATTCCCTCCAATTTCTTTAATAATATTCCATGTTCCACTCTACCAAAGGCTTTGAAAAGATCTATGGCTGTGCAATCTAACTGACCTCCTGAATCCAATTGATCTGATATGTCCTGCTGAAATCCCACCAGTTGTGCCTCACAAGAAAATTTCTTTCTAAATCCATACTGGCTCCTCAAGAACCAATTTTTATCATCACATATCCCTCTGATGTACTTTGATATTAAACTCTCCAGTATTTTACAAACTATACTGGTCAGGCTGATTGGTCTGTAGTTCTCTGGTTTCCTTTTATCACCCTTTCTTTAATAAATTGGTATTATTATAGATTCCTTCCATTCCTTTGGTATTACACTATTATTTATGACATAGTCAAGGAGAAATTTTAAATAAGGCACTATGTACCACCCCATTGTCTTTAATACCTCCCCAGTAATTTGATCACTTCCTGCTGCTTTTCCTTGCTGAAGCAGTTGGATTTCTCTGAAAATATCTTCATTTATGAATGAGAAGCTTCTTGTTTCCCTCTGTGTCTCTCCCTCTCTATCTTCTGTTTCGGTTTTGAACTCTTGACAATCATCTACTGAATCTCTAAATTCCTTACTAAATAGGTTTGCTTTCTCAGTATCTGTTAAATAGTGTTCACCCCCTTCTCCCACCATTGTAGGAATTTGGATTCCTTTTCCTTTTTGATTCCTGATAAATGAATACAGCTTTTTCTATTTCCCTTTGTGGTCATTACCCTCTTGAAGTATGCCATTCATATAATTCTCTTTTGCTTCCTTTTTCACTCTATTCAGTTCCCTCATTAGCTGTTTTATAGTTTCTCTACTCTCCCTACCGTCTTTGATTTACCTGTTTACTATTCTACATTTTCTTTTTAATTTTCTTATTTCCATTGTATACTAAACAGGGTCCGACGTCATTTTACCCTCCTTAATAGGTACAAATCTCTTCTCTCCTTCCCAAATGATTCCTTTAAATTTAGCCCAAAGTGTATCCACGTTACTCCCTTCACTTATCCAACAACTGAATTGTGATTTAAGGCAAGTCCCAAATTCATCAACTTTAGTTTTTCTGTACAATTTCTTGTCTTGTGTAACCCTCTTATTAAGCCTTTTTGGTACGAGTCCTACATCCATTATTACAGCCTTATGGTCTCCTATTCCTTCAATTACCTCAGTTTTATCAACAATTTCCCATGGTTTAACCAAGAAAACATCTAGTAAGTTATTGAGACGTGTCGGTTCTTGTACTACTTGTGTAAATCCTCCCTCCCAAATTAACGTATTTGCCAGTTCTGTTCATGGGCTTCACTTGCAGCTCCATTCCATTCAACTTCAGGCAAATTTAGATCTCCTCCAATTATTACCATATCATTATTATTGTTTTTACGAGTATAATCTATTATTTTCTCAAAGATTTCTATGTCTCTTTCCTCTCTTCCAGGCCTGTATGTTCCTATAATTCCCACCTCCTTCATAGTATCACAAACTAATTTTATCCCTAATATTTCATCCCTTTCATCGGTAAACCATTCATGTGAACAGTAAGTTTCCTTCACCAGAATAAACACCCCCCCCACCTCCCTTTTTATATCCTCGGTCTCTACGATAGACTGTGTACCCTTCTGGAAATACTTCTCTACTACCCACCCCTTCTTTCAACCACGATTCCCCTCCTATCACCACATCAGTCTCATAAGATTCCATCAATGTACCGAATTTTAATTGTTTATTTACTACACTTTGACAGTTTACCAAGAGCAATCTCAGACCCCCTTCCTCCCTAAAACTTGACTATTGCAATTGGGTAACTTGAAATTCCTTACTATCCTGAGTTTCTTTTTCTAGTTGACTGAGCCAGCTTGAAGTACAGCTGGCTCTTTCTACTAGTTTTCCTGGACAGTATTATAACTCAAGGGAGTTGCCTGTTTTACAGTACATATCTTAAGATTAATAAAATCTAGAACAATATTTGCTATCATTCGTTTACCTGAATTGTTTAGATGGAGGCCATGTTTTGTATAACAGTATCTCTCAAAACTGCTGCATTCAATAACCTGAGTATTCCGAAAATGTTTACAAATTTTAACAATATCTGTATTGACCTTGTCCACTTCAGTGTTCACACACGAATCTCTACTCAAATCATGCCTGTGGGGCACGTTCACTACAAAGACGTTAGTGTGGGTCAGCTTCCCTAGTGTATGTTTAAGTTGTGATCTTACATTCTTGGCGTCGTCGTGAGCTACGTCGTTCGTCCCACCGATGATAAGCACTGCATCGCCGTTCCCGAAGTTCCTAGTTGCTGCTTCTACGTTTTCCACAACACTGCTGATAGAAGCTCCTGGATATATTTCTCCGGTTGCTGCTATATTCTCGTCGTTAATCACTCCCGCAATTCCCCTTCCTTGGCTATCACCAAACACAGCTACTTTCGCTGATTTAGGCCTAACTGGGTCTTGAATCTGAATTCTAGGCCTAAATTTTAAACTCGGCGCGGCAACGGCAGCGGATTGCGATGATATGGTTTCACGCGCGCGATCACTTTCTTCCAGAATTAAATTATTTAGGGCAGAAAACCTATTTCTGATGTTTATTTCCAGAAATTCAGTTGTAGATTTCTTCTTAGCCGGTCATCCACGAACTACTTGACACCATGTGCTCGAGTTTGTTACTGGTACCGGTATATCACTCGAAGAATGGTCAGTCCCAAATTCTAGCGATCCCAGTCTTTCTTTTAATTCTTGATTTTCAACTTTAAGAGTCTCATTGTCCTTTTTTAGAATGTTTATGATTTTTTAATGCACTTTTATATTCCTCATCGACTGTTTTCAGTGCTTCGTCAACGCCATCGCCAACAACAACATTCCGAACACACTGCTCACAAATCCAGTCAACATTTTCATTCGTTTTTACGTCTCTAGGGCAATTTCCGCACTTATAATGTCACCATCGATCACATGAATCACACAACATTCCATTTTTCACTAATCTTCGACATTTTCCGCACTTTTCGTCGCATTTTACGGTTAATTTACTCGGAGAATAACACTGGAACTGATGTTTATAAGGTAAGCGGATGGGTTAAATCAGAATCTACGCTATGCACCATGTCCAAAGAGCATTCATAGTATTATGCAAGTATGTAGGGAACACATTAAATGGTAGATTTACACAGTTTGAGTCTGTCATGTAAGCACAGAGAGGGCATTTAAACCAAGGAACCTATTGGCTGCATGACAGCTGTCTGCCAAGTTCAGTGCATAGGAGGTGCTCATACATATGTCCTAGCCTTGGATGCAAAGCAAACTTGTTAGTGAGTGCCTGTCAAAAGAGGCGTTTGAGAGCTGTGTGATGTTCTGTTTCTGTATTAAATCACAAACGGTATTATGACTCGGTATGTGTTTACTACTGCATACCCTGTATTTCTGATTCAGTGTGTTTACTCATTCAGCCCATCAGACCCAAACACAGTTTCAAGAAAGATTCCAGGGTGTAAGAGTTCTTGATCATGCATTAATTCATGCTCCTTATAATACATTTCATGCTGTAGGAAGTGTTCAGCCTAAGAAATCAGATGATGGAGAGTTCTCACCAAAGAAATGTATCCACCATGAAATTGATAAACTAAACTATAGCATATCCTTTCATAACCTTGGTTAATTGCCTTTGGGGAATTCTTGTATTTATACTAACTACCATGTAAATAAATAGCCCATACTACTGTTGTATGATTATATCAATGCTGCCGAACACTACTGAGACACGGTTAATGACTGTCGTGCTCGCCAGTTGCAAAAATCACTGCAAATACTCCCACAGTACTTAACAGTTCTGTAGATCATTCCCACCTGTTAGTCCCAGCTGACCTAGCTCTCTCACTGACAGAATGATATCCTTGTTGGTCAATATAATTTGATACCTCAGCCATGTTATGGACTTCCCAAGGTCTAGGTGATAGAAATGTTGAGTTGACCCTGGAGTGTGCCCAGTGATTGGTGAGAGGTTTGTCTTTTAGGAATGGAAGTTTTACATTGTTCTAATTTCATGAGAAATCAACCTGTTCATCACTCTGTAATAGAGTTTTAGCAGAAATTCCCTGTAGTACAGATCAACTCTATTATTTGACAATATTTTGAATAAACGTGCCTCTCAACGTTTACAGCTTATGAAATATTTTAAAAATGGCTTAAGAGTCCCTCTTGAAAAACTTACATAAACCAATTGTAATCAATCAGACA
This sequence comes from Anabrus simplex, assembly GCF_040414725.1. Taxonomy (NCBI): domain Eukaryota; kingdom Metazoa; phylum Arthropoda; class Insecta; order Orthoptera; family Tettigoniidae; genus Anabrus; species Anabrus simplex. The sequence continues at coordinate 256,459,926 of NC_090266.1, forward strand.
CCACTGATCTGCATTTAGGGCAATCACCCTGGTGGCAGATTCCCTATCGGTGTTTCAAAAATTTTGGAAATTACTGAACATCTGTCTTAGTAAATTATTCCAATCCCAAATTCTCTTCCTATACAGGTATATGAATATTTTCACCAATTTGTCCTCTTGAATTCTACTCTGCAAGCCAGCAGTGGAATGTAGTAGTCACTGAACAGTATCCAGAAAACCCAGTATTGTGCTTTAATTGCGTCACATTCAGAAACTGATTCTGATTTGATGCATTCACCAGCTCTTTATTCTGGGCTGGTGCTGAAATGGGCCACAATCCACTACAAACTCTTCTACTGGAATGTGCTGTTTTGCAATACTGTTGAATGCATCTTCTAGCTCTCCTGACAGGAACATCATAGCACAAACAAGTCCCGGACGCTGTTATTTGTTCCCCCACTCTAGAAGTGCTATGACCCTCTCATGGACGGACTGTTAGTGGTGGGACATTGTGTTAGAATGATTAGTGACAGGCTTAATGTTGCATAAATACCCTAACATAAGCACTCATGAATGTTCAGATTAGAGTACCCAGTGACGTACATTTGCATAGGATCATGCATGGTTTCATGGATAACGTTCTTATTTGCTGTTCTGCTCATCCATTTTCTAATTCCAAGCTGGAGCTGTTTTCTATAATTTAAATTAAAGCTTGTTGCACTGTTTTTTTTTTTTTAGGTACTACTATACTTATATTTTGCGCCAGCCAAATTAAGTGCATTTGAGTGAAACAGTGAATTTATTATTATATATTTTCCAGCCTCATTTAATCGCATATAGAAGAGAAATATGGTCCAGAGATAGTTTGCCGAACGGAATGAAATCTGTGCTATAGACTGGCTTCTTTGCAGACCTCAGCTGAACAGAAAACTCGTGGGCTAAGGCAAAGAAGGAGAACTGGCCTGAAACTGACCCCGCCCAAAGGTGCCAAGATTAATCACTTACTGCTGATCTCCATTTAGGGCAGTCTCCCAGGTGGCAGATTCCCTATCTGTTGTTATCCCAGCCTTTTCTTAAATGATTATGAAGAAATTTGAAATATATTGAACATCTTCCTTGGTAAGTTATTCCAGTCCCTAACTCCCTGTCCTACAAACAAATATTTGCCTCAATTTGTCCTGTTCAATTCCAACTTTACCTTCATATTGTAATCTTTCCTACTTTTAAAGACACCACTCAAACTTACTTGTCTACTAACGTCATTCCACGTCATCTCTCCACTGACAGCTCAGAACCTAGTTAGCTGGAAAATTTATAATATCCAATAAAGGACCAACTATATTGGTATTATAAATTTACTCATACAGAACAAATATTTCATGTTCCCTATGGGAATCAACATCTTTATCAACATACCACTTAGTCAAGCAGCTAGTGTCATTTCTCCCTTGGAACTTCTTTGTAATGCTTTTGTTGGAAATCACCCAGAACAAATCAAGCTGCTTTTCTTTGGATTTTTTCCAGTTCTTGAATCAAGTAATCCTAGTGAGGGGTCCCATACACTGGAACCATGCTCTAGTTGGGGTCTTACCAGAGACTAGTATGCTCTCTCCTTTACATCCTAACTACAACCCCTAAACACCCTCATAACCATTTGCAGAGATCTGTACCTTTTATTTATAATCCCATTTATGTGATTACCCCAATGAAGATTTTTCCTTATATTAACACCTAGGTACTTACAATGATCCCAAAAGGCACTTTCACCCCATCAATGCCGTAATTAAAAGTGAGAGGACTTTTCCTAGTTGTGAAACTCACAATCTGACTTTTAACCCCATTTATCATCATACCATTGCCTACTGTCCATCTCACAATATTATTGAGGTCATTTTGAAGTTGTTCACAATCTTCTAACTTATTTATTACTCTGTACAGAATGTCATCTGCAAAAAGCCTTATCTCCGATTACACTTCTTTACTCATATCATTTACGTTCGAGGGTAGCCCAGAAACGAATGCATCGGGGTTTTTTTTGTCAACAATTCTTTATTGAACACAATGAAACTTACACACAAGAAAGAATTATTTTGATTTTTCTTCTACACTCCCTATTTTTTTTCACGGAATCCACTTCTCATTCTATGGCCTTCCTCCAGCGAGACACAAGGGCGTGTATACCCGATCAGTACCATACCTTGTTTTGCTCACAAAGCCATTTCTCCACTGTGCGAATCACCTCCTCCTCAAAATGTCTCCCATGAATTTCATTCTTCAATGGCCCAAACATGTGAGTCTGACAGAACTAGGTCAGGGCTATAGGGTGGATGGGGTAACACTGTCCAACCCTCTTTCGTGATGAGTTCCGACGTCCTCAAACTTCTGTGATGGCGTGCGTTATCGTGTGATATAGATGTTGATTCCCATAGGGGATCTGAAATATTTGTTCCAAATGAGTAAATTTATAATACCAATATATATGGTCCGTTATTGGACATTATAAATCTTCCAGCTAACTCATTCCTGGTTGCCAGCATTTCGCCCCCGTGTGCTAGGCTGGGCTCGTCAGTTGGTACCTAGCACACCTACCAATACGCTGGCCAGTGCATGCTGTGGAGGCCACTGCGTAGGCTAATTGTTGCCACCGGCAGTGCCAATGCACTATGAGAGACTGTCTCATTACCAAAATTAATGCCTACTTGGCCATCAAATGATATAGATGTTGATTCCCATAGGGAATCTGAAATATTTGTTCCGAATGAGTAAATTTATAATACCAATATATATGGTCCGTTATTGGACATTATAAATCTTCCAGCTAACTCATTCCTGGTTGACCGAGCTCGATAGCTGCAGTCGCTTAAGTGCGGCCAGTATCCAGTAATCGGAATATATATGGTCCGTTATTGGACATTATAAATCTTCCAGCTAACTCATTCCCGGTTGCCAGCATTTCGCCCCCGTGTGCTAGGCTGGGCTCGTCAGTTGGTACCTAGCACACCTACCAAAGATTTATAATGTCCAATAACGGACCATATATATTGGTATTATAAATTTACTCATTCGGAGCCCCACTGTCGGCAGCCCTGAAGATGGGTTTCCGTGGTTTCCCATTTTCACACCAGGCAAATGCTGGGGCTGTACCTTAATTAAGGCCACAGCCGCTTCCTTCCAATTCCTAGGCCTTCCCTACCCCATCGTCGCCATGAGACATATCTGTGTCGGTGCGACGTGAAGCAAATAGCATTCCTGGTTGCCAGCGTTTCGCCCCCATGTGCTAGGCTGGGCTTGTCAGTTGGTACCTAGCACACCTACCAATATGCTGGCCAGTGCATACCGTGGAGGCCACTGCGTAGGCTAATTGTTGCCACCGGCAGTGCCAGTGCACTATGAGAGACTGTCTCATTACCAAAATTAATGCCTGCTTGGCCATCAAATGATATAGATGCTGATTCCCATAGGGAATCTGAAATATTTGTTCCGAATGAGTAAATTTATAATTCCAAATACCAGCCTAGCACACGGGGGCGAAACACTGGCAACCAGGAATGAGTTAGCTGAAAGATTTATAATGTCCAATAACGGACCATATATATTGGTATTATAAATTTACTCATTCGGAACAAATATTTCAGATTCCCTATGGGAATCAACATCTATATCATTTGATGGCCAAGCAGGCATTAATTTTGGTAATGAGACAGTCTCTCATACTGCATTGGCACTGCCGGTGGCAACAATTAGCCTACGCAGTGGCCTCCACGGTATGCACTGGCCAGCATATTGGTAGGTGTGCTAGGTACCAACTGACGAACCCAGCCTAGCACACGGGGGCGAAACGCTGGCAACCAGGAATGAGTTAGCTGGAAGATTTATAATGTCCAATAACGGACCATATATATTGGTGCGTTATCATGTTAAAGCAAACAGTCACCTGGGTTGTTATGACGCCCAGGTCGCTGGAAAAGATTCTTGAGTTTGGTTAATGTGTTCACACAGGCTTCAGATTTAATGGTGGTGCCTCACGGCATCACATCAATGAGTATTACACCATCACAGTCCAAAAATACAGTGATCATGGCCTTACCAGGGGAAGCAGTTGCTTTGAATTTTTTCTTCTCTGGAAAGTCAGGATTCCATCGATTGCTGTTTTGTTTGTGATTCAAAATGGTGAACCCATGTTTCATCATCTGTCACAATCCGGGACAAGAAGGCTTTCCCCCTAAACTTCAAATTGTTGCAACAACTCGGAAGAAATATTTTTTCTTAGGGCTTCTTTTTCCTCCGTAAGAAAACTCTGATCTCATCGTGAACACTTTTTTTGCGTAATCAAGAGCACGGATGATTACACCCACACTTCCTTTGCTGATTGATAACTCCTGCCCCAAATGCCGAGTCATTCTTTGTCGGTCCTCGCGAAGGAACACATCGGCACGTTTCATCTTATTAGGTGTCTGCTGTGCTCTTTCCTTAAGTCCTAATTTACACCTAAAAATTAGGACGTAAGAAAAGGAGAAGTTTCAAGAGCAGAGCAGATTTTAAATTTTATAGTGTGTAACTTAATAGGTTTTATTCATTTTATGGTTTGAAAATTATTCTATTTTTAAAGTTTTTACTAAATGGCATAGTAAGTGTAAATGAACAGTTTACACACGAAATATTTTAACTATTTCAAGATTTATGTACGAAGGGTGTACTATATTGTTTTACACTTTACTTTTTTTCTATCCACATGAAGTACATTACACATCAGTTGTTACAGCCACCTTCTCAACATAATCTCCTTGTAACTGTATGCACTTTTGCCATCGATGTGTCAGTCTCTGCAGACCTTCCTGAAACCGTTCTTTCAGAGTGCTACGTACCCATGCCTTGACGGCTGTGTCCACTTCTACAAAATCCGCAAAACGGCGACTATGCAGAGGTTTCTTCATGTTCCCGAGCAGGTGTTAATCATTTGGTGCCAAGTCAGGAGAGTATGCTAGGTGTGGCAGCACCGTGAATCCCATCTGATCAATTGCAGCACTGGTCTCTCGGCTAGTGTGGGGCCAATCATTGTCATGTTGCAGAAGCACACCTTTAGCCCAGTTTCCTGGTCGCTTAGTTTGAATGGCACGACGTAAGTGCTTAAGGGTTGCCACATATGCTGCACTATTAATCGTGGTCCCAAATTCTAGCAAGTCAATGAGGATGATGCCCTTTGTGTCCCAGAACACTGTCGCCATTCGCTTGCCAACTGATGGCACTGTTCAACATTTCTTTGGCGGTGGACTGCCCCTATGCTTCCATTGCATCAATTGTTGTTTCGTTTGTGGCTCATGGTAATGGAGCCATGTCTCATCACCAGTCACAAACCTAGCCATGAAGTCAGCTGGATCTTGATCATGGCATTGCAAAAGTTCTCTGATCACGTCCACACGCCTCTGCTTTTCGTCAGCAGACGAAAGTCTAGGCATCCACGTGGATGACAATTTCCCCAATTGTAAGTGGCCATGCATGATCCGCTGCAGTGTGTTTTGTCTCATTATCGTGGCTGCCTCCATTTCCGTAAATGTGATGCATTTGTTTCCTTGGATGGCCTGTTAAACCCGGGCAATGTTGGCTGGTGTTGACACTGTCACATTCCTTCCAGAACAGGTTCCCTTGTCCATCGATGTGCACCCTGTTTTCTAACCTTCCACCCAGTTGTGAACTGTTTTCCGTGACAACACATGTTCTCCACAGATTGCCACCAAGCGCCGATGAATTTCTGCAGTGGTCACGCCTTCTTTCCCTAGGAACCAAGTCGAATAGCCCTGTCCCTGACGGTTGCTTTCCATGTTGTCTGCTCTTACACTGACAGTGTTGTTATGAAATGGCTTTGACGAGTGCATTCGTTGGCCCCTGTGCATGTGTAGCTACCAAACGGTGGAACGAGACACTAGTTACACGTCGCCACATTCAAAAGTGAAATGTAACCATACCCGGACGTACAAAATATAAAGTGTAAAACAATATAGTACGCCCCTCGTATAATTTGTTTTGTTGATGACTGTATTGTACAAATGTATCGAGTCCAAGGATTAAATTTGATGTTTTGGCACCACTGAAGAAGAGAATAATAGCTCTCAAAACATGTACAGTAGGTAATTATAATAAAATGTAAAGTATTGACAAGGCTGAAAAGTGTTTCATAGAAACTGAATATAAGTCAGTATTGAAACAACATGGTTAAAATAATAAATTCTTACAAAAAATGTTTCGAACAGTGGAAGCACCAGTAGGACAAATGTATTAGTTGTAATGGAGAGTATTTGGAAGGGGAAAAGTTGTTTTGTAAAAGATTTGAAAATATATAGCTTTTAAAAAATAAAAATAAAAATTCAGTAATAAGATTAATTCTAGTAATTATGAACAAAGAAATTACTAACGCGGCTTTTACGCTTCTCCTCAATAACAATTACCTCCCATTAAGTTTACTCTCGAATCTGAAACCAGCAAAACTATAAATTTCTTAGATTTGACTATTAACAGACACACATCTTCTGTATCCTACAAAATTATCAGAAAACCCACACAAACAGAGTCTGCTACCCGACAAGATCCTTCGCACCCGCAAGCACACAAATGTGCAACTTATAGTAGTCTAGCTTTTCGTGCATTTAATGTACCGATGTCTAAGAAAGACTTAAAAATCGAATTGAATCCTATCTGCGCAATTGCTAAATTCAACATCTACAACAATTTTTTTATAGATCGGATATTCAGAAAATTCAAACACGCCCCAAGACCACTTTAACGAAAGAAAACTCAATGCTTCCGCATTTTCCACCTTTACTTTTACTAAGGATGTTAAAGTTTTACACAACTCTACTTCAGTTAACAAATCTAATGTTTTTTTCAAAATCTAGGGCATACAGATTTAAATGTATCGACTGCAGTTCTTCGTATGTGGGGCAGACCGGGCAAAGTTTTACTATTATATCCTTACAACATGTTAACGCTTTAAAATATAACAGGTTCTCGGCAATGCGACAACATATAAATTATTCCAAACATAATTTCACCAACATAGAACAGGACATGAAAATCCTCGAAATAATAGACAAAGGTCCTCTTCTTAATGTACCCGAAAATTGCTTCATAAATATTGACCAGTACTTTAATTCTAATTTTAATTTAAGTGACATTTCAGAGAAACCAAATATTCTTTTTGACTTTCTCATCTTTATTTTCGAAAGTATTAAGCTTTTAAGAGCCTCCATGGCTCAGGCTGCAGCGCGCCGGCCTCTCACCGCTGGGTTCAGTGGTTTAAATTCTGGTCATTCCAAGTGAGATTTGTGCTGGACAAAGTGGAGGCGAGACAGGTTTTTTCTGGGTACTCCGGTTTTCCCTGTCACATTTCATTCCAGCAACACTCTCCAATATCATTTCATTTCATCTGTCATTCACTAATCATTGCCCCAGAGGAGTGCGACAGGCTTCGGCAGCCGGCACAATTCCTATCCTCGCTGCTAGATGGGGGCTTCATTCATTCCAATCTTGACCTGGTTGAATGACTGGAAACAGGCTGTGGATTTTCATTTTCATGCCATACTGTCACAGAAAACAGGTTTGAGATGTGCTGAAGAACAACAAGGTTATAATTTTACTTAGTCTCACTTGCAGCTCCAGTCTAGACTTGCACATGCACTGTTCATCTGTCAACATTCCTGTCCGTTCTCCAGGCTGCTTCATCACTTCCTTGTACTCATCTGACCTTGCATTTCAAGCATATCACTAATTATTTGCTAGTGGGTGAGCAAACTGTTTGTGCCCATGGAAAATTCCTGTATTAAAGTTGATAATGGTTGTAATTTGCAGCAGTCACGTTGGCAGTGTGTGTTAGACTATGAAGGAAACAATATGGCAAATGAACATTGCAGATGCTTCAGTGTATTACATACATACATACCTTAACATTATAGACTGTTGTGCCTTTCAGCGTTCAGTCTGCAAGCCTCTGAGAATTTACTAAACGTTGCCACAATCCTCGATTTGCAACTAGTGTTGTGGCCTCATTTAGTTCTATACCTCTTATATTTAAATCGTTAGAAACAGGGTCTAACCATCGTCGTCTTGGTCTCCCTCTACTTCTCTTACCCTCCATAACAGAGTCCATTATTCTCCTAGGTAACCTATCCTCCTCCATTCGCCTCACATGATCCCACCAACGAAGCTGGTTCATGCGTACAGCTTCATCCATAGAGTTCATTCCTAAATTAGCCTTTTATCTCCTCATTCCGAGTTCCCTCTTGCCATCGTTCCCACCTGTTTGTACCAGCAATCATTCTTGCTACTTTCATGTCTGTTACTTCTAACTTATGAATAAGATATCCTGAGTCCACCCAGCTTTCGCTCCCATAAAGCAAAGTTGGTCTGAAAACAGACCGATGTAAAGACAGTTTTGTCTGGGAGCTGACTTCCTTCTTACAGAATACTGCTGATCGCAACTGCGAGCTCACTGTATTAGCTTTACTACACCTTGATTCAATCTCACTTACTATATTACCATCCTGGGAAAACACACAACCTAAATACTTGAAATTATCGACCTGTTCTAGCTTTGTATCACCAATCTGACATTCAATTCTGTTGGATTTCTTACCTACTGACATCAATTTAGTCTTCGAGAGGCTAATTTTCATACCATACTCATTACATCTATTTTCAAGTTCCAAGATGTTAGACTGCAGGCTTTCGGCACAGTCTGCCATTAAGACCAAGTCGTCAGCATAGGCCAGGCTGCTTACTATATTTCCACCTAACTGAATCCCTCCCTGCAATTTTATACCTTTCAGCATATGATCCATGTATACTACAAACAGCAAAGGTGAAAGATTACAGCCTTGTCTAACTCCTGTAAGTACCCTGAACCAAGAACTCATTCTACCATCAATTCTCACTGAAGCCCAATTGTCAACATAAATGCCTTTGATTGATTTTAATAATCTACCTTTAATTCCATAGTCCCCCAGCATAGCGAACATCTTTTCCCTCGGTACCCTGTCATATGCTTTCTCTAGATCTACGAAACATAAACACAACTGCCTATTCCTCTCGTAGCATTTTTCAATTACCTGGTGCATACTGAAAATCTGATCCTGACAGCCTCTCTGTGGTCTGAAACCACACTGGTTTTCATCCAACTTCCTCTCAACGACTGATCGCACCCTCCCTTCCAAGATGCCTGTGAATAATTTGCCTGGTATACTAATCAATGAGATACCTCGATAATTGTTGCAATCCTTCCTGTTCCCTTGCTTATAGATAGGTGCAATTACTGCTTTTGTCCAATCTGAAGGTACCTTACCAACACTCCACGCTAATTTGACTACTCTATGAAGCCATTTCATCCCTGCCTTCCCACTATACTTCACCATTTCAGGTCTAATTTCATCTATTCCTGCTGCCTTATGACAATGGAGTTTATTTACTATCCTTTCCAATTCCTCAAGCATAATTTCACCAACATCATTTTCCTCCTCCCCATGAGCTTGACTGTTTGCAACACCACCATGATGATTTCCTTTTACATTGAGAAGATGTTCAAAATATTCCCTCCACCTCTCCAGTGATTCCCTGGGATCTGTTATGAGTTCACCTGAATTACTCAAAACACTGTTCATTTCCTTTTTCCCTCCCTTCCTAAGATTCTTTATTACTGTCCAGAAAGGTTTCCCTGCTGCTTGACCTAACCTTTCCAGGTTATTACCAAAATCTTCCCATGACTTCTTTTTGGATTCAACAACTATTTGTTTCGCTCTGTTTCTTTCATCTACGTACAAATCCCTGTCTGCCTCGGCCCTTGTTTGGAGCCATTTCTGGTAAGCCTTCTTTTTACGTTTACAGGCTGCTCTCACTTCATCATTCCACCAAGATGTTCGCCTTTTCCCATCTTTACACACAGTTGTTCCTAGGCATTCCCTTGCTGTTTCTACTACAGCATCCCTGTATGCCACCCATTCACTTTCTATATCCTGAACCTGCTTACTGTCTACTGTTTGAAACTTCTCGCTAATCATATCCATGTACTTCTGTCTAATTTCCTCATCCTGGAGATTTTCTACCCTTATCCGTTTGCAGACAGATTTCACTTTCTCTACCCTAGGCCTAGAGATACTTAGTTCACTACAGATCAGATAATGGTCTGTATCATCGAAAAATCCCCGAAAAACTCGTACATTCCTAAAAGATTTCCTGAATTCAAAGTCTGTTAAGATATAGTCTATTATGGATCTGGTACCCCTAGCCTCCCATGTGTAGCGGTGAATAGCCTTATGCTTGAAGAATGTATTCGTAACAGCTAAACCCATACTAGCACAGAAGTCCAGCAAACGCTTCCCATTCCCATTAGCTTCCATATCTTCCCCACATTTACCAATCACCCTTTCGTATCCTTCAGTTCTATTCCCAACTCTCGCATTGAAATCGCCCATTAGCACTATTCTATCCTTGCTGTTGACCCTGACCACGATGTCACTCAGTGCTTCATAAAACTTGTCAACTTCATCCTCATCTGCACCCTCACATGGTGAATACACGGACACAATTCTTGTCCTAATTCCTCCCACTGACAAATCTACCCACATCATTCGCCCACTTACGTGCCTAACAGAAACTATGTTGTGTGCAATGGTATTCCTGATAAAGAGCCCTACCCCAGACTCTGCCCTTCCCTTTCTAACACCCGTCAAGTACACTTTATAATCTCCTATCTCTTCCTCCTTATCTCCCCTTACCCGAATATCACTTACTCCTAGCACATCCAGATGCATCCTCTTTGCTGACTCAGCAAGTTCTACCTTCTTTCTTCCATAAGCCCCATTAATATTGATAGCTCCCCATCGAATTCCATTTCGTTCGCCAAGTTGTTTCCAAGGAGTCCCTCGCCTGTCAAATGGGAGTGGGACTCCATTACTCCCATAGGTCCGAGGCTTGCTTAAAGTGTTCTGAGCTCGGTAAATTCATGAAGCAGGATGCTGCCCTACTTGCACATAGTCCAAGTGAGGATCTCTCCTCTAACGGGTTATGGACCACCGGTGAATTGTGTAGTCCTGGCCGCCTGAGCACAAGGAGGGCCACGACTCAGAATATGTCCGAGATGCCCACTCCCATTCCATAGCAACTGGTATCCCGACTCTCAGGACCACTTACTAGGCCACTCAGCCGTTGCCCATGGTTCACGAACTAGGACGTGACTACAGTAACCCACAAACATGAACAGTGTATTGTATAAATAAATTATTGTAATTATGGTTTGCAATTCTTTTAACTACCCAAGACTTAAACATTGGTTACTCCCACCTGGATGTGGTTTCAGTGCATATGTTGTGGTGAAAGGGGTAAGACAGTGTTACTATACTTGTACGTAAACAGTATTGTAATCATGTGTGCAGAGATACAAGATTGCTAGGTTCCATTTCTGCCCAATTCCTGCTTGAATATCCAAGAAAATATATGAACATGTTTGCGAAGTTGGCACTCTACAAATAGCTCGCTGTTTTGAAAGTGGCACTATCTAGCGGTCAACATGTCAGTCAGTAGCAGCAAACGTCATCAGCTAGTCCGAGCACAGAATCTTCCCTCTGGCGGGTCAGCTACAGCAACCTAGAGAGTTCTGGTCAGTCTGGTCAGTGATTTATCACACAGTACAGGTAAGAAGTCTCTCCTCACATTTGTTCCTACCAATTAATGCCCTATCCTAACATGGCAACCGATACTAAGCCATTATTAAAACACCAAACCATTACGAAGGCTAGTCCGAATAGAATAAAGATAATTGTTAGTAATATAAATGCTGAAATGGATAATAACTTACTGTGAACAAATTACAATGGCTTAATATTATTTACGAGATTTTTTAGGATATTCAATGTTATTTAGAAATAAAGGATGATAATGTAGATCACACGCAGGAATAGGAAGAATTTGAAGAAAAATATGATTGAATAAGGGCACAGTTATTAAGTACGTTAGACAATGATGTCAATCAGTGAATGTGGGTAACTGGGGCAGATCAGTCAGTTCAGGGATCAAGTGCAAACAATATAAAGTTATCAGTCTACCCATCTTCAGTGCATATGGTATGGTGAAAGGGGTAAGATAGTGTTACTATACTTGTACATAAACAGTATTGTAATCATGTGTGCGAAGATACAAGATACAAAGGCTACATTATTTAGCATCTTAACTTACAGGAGAAGCGCATCAATTGATATAGTAACTTTCAGGTAGGGTGGGAGATATCAAAGGTACATAAAGGCCATTTTAGCAATACTGAAGTCTGTCAAGGAGTCGTCCAGAGTGTTGTGGCATCTTGTCAATTAAGTCTGGAGTAATCTGAACGCAATACAGGCCTTGTCACTAGAAACACCAGTGCTGATATGTTACTGCAATTGTTACCAGACAGATTAGATTTACAAACTAAGCAGGAATGAGAGTTTGAATATAAGGAAGTGACATTTCTAAAACTTGCAAATACCCGCGGTATCCCCTGCCTGTCGTAAGAGGCGACCAAGGGATGATTGAATTAGAACCATGAAACTACTCTTGATTCGTACCATCATGCGGGGAACACCATGGCTTGCATGTACTTGCAAGTAGTATCACTAAATTGGTACGAAATAGGTTTATGATTAGTTGCAGTAAAAAGCCTGGCCTGGTGGATTCCAGTACCCTTGCGTTGTACCCATGTGAGCAGCACCGCGGGTCTGGGCGTAGCCTGTGAGTTGTACCGCTATATGAGCGGCACAGTGGGTCAGCGTTGCCTGTGATTGGTACCCACTATGTGAGCAACACCACGGGAATACCGGCGCCCGTGACTAGTACACCTAGGTGAGGAACCTTATCGGTTTGCGTTGGCTATGAGTGGCGCCATTGTGTGAGAAACACCATAGGTCTGCATTCCCTGTATGAATTGCAATACTTGTGAGTAGTACCATCTTGTGTGGACCACCTTGAGTCTTTGCTACTTTTGATCAGTATCCCAAAATGACAAATACCATGGTTCTACTTTACTCACGACATGTACCATTCCTTGGGGCCTTAGACGTGACTTTAGCACCCATTCAGACATCAAGCATCATTGTGCTTTATAAATGGTCCCTTGGTCAAGAATACTCTAAAATATTACCTTCTTTTTGAGTCTGATCCACTGTTTTTAGTTGTTTTTTTTTTTTTTTGTTTTTTTTTGTAGGGTTCATGTCCATCCATTCATTCTTTATGACAATTTTTTTATTTTGGTCAGTGGATGAATTTGAATTTTTTATTATTTCAATTCGTACCATTAGGGGCCGATGACCTCGATGTTAGGCCCCTTTAAACAACAAGCATCATCAACACTTGCAAATCTAATAACTTTCCTTGGAAACACGACCCTAGCACTAGACACAGTCCTACCTAACACTACTAGTAATAAGGAAGTGTGGTAAAATGACAAAAAGGGCAGTTTTGACAAGTTTGACACAACCTGCAGTGCAATGGTTGCAACAAATACAGTGTCATTTTTGTAAATAATCACTATCAATTTGCTTATATTCATCCTTTATGGATGCTAACACTCAACAGAAGGAAGAATGCATTTGGAATCACAATCTCTGTTGGAACTGATTGCGTTTCAACCATTTGGTACACAGCTGTATGTCCAGAACTTGCAAGCGATGCAGTGGTAAACACCAAAGTCTACTTCATGAGGGTAAGCCTACCAGACAACAGGTTGAGCAATCAATGCATGATGGGCAATGATGGGCAACGCTCTCTCTCGAGACTGACGTCGCAGATTTCGAGACCGATCCTATTGTAGTGGAAGCTGTGCGACGTACCTGTAACTACGACTGTAAATTTGATAGTATATCATTGGCAGTTATTGCGTGAAACAACGTTCTCATATGAAAACGTGTGAGCCAATACAGTTTGCAAATAGCCTGGAAAAGTACTGCATATTCAACTATGAACCCCTTAGAGTGTTGTGGCATCTTGTCAATTAAGTCTGGAGTAATCTGAACGCAATACAGGCCTTGTCACTAGAAACACCAGTGCTGATATGTTACTGCAATTGTTACCAGACAGATTAGATTTACAAACTAAGCAGGAATGAGAGTTTGAATATAAGGAAGTGACATTTCTAAAACTTGCAAATACCCGCGGTATCCCCTGCCTGTCGTAAGAGGCGACCAAGGGATGATTGAATTAGAACCATGAAACTACTCTTGATTCGTACCATCATGCGGGGAACACCATGGCTTGCATGTACTTGCAAGTAGTATCACTAAATTGGTACGAAATAGGTTTATGATTAGTTGCAGTAAAAAGCCTGGCCTGGTGGATTCCAGTACCCTTGCGTTGTACCCATGTGAGCAGCACCGCGGGTCTGGGCGTAGCCTGTGAGTTGTACCGCTATATGAGCGGCACAGTGGGTCAGCGTTGCCTGTGATTGGTACCCACTATGTGAGCAACACCACGGGAATACCGGCGCCCGTGACTAGTACACCTAGGTGAGGAACCTTATCGGTTTGCGTTGGCTATGAGTGGCGCCATTGTGTGAGAAACACCATAGGTCTGCATTCCCTGTATGAATTGCAATACTTGTGAGTAGTACCATCTTGTGTGGACCACCTTGAGTCTTTGCTACTTTTGATCAGTATCCCAAAATGACAAATACCATGGTTCTACTTTACTCACGACATGTACCATTCCTTGGGGCCTTAGACGTGACTTTAGCACCCATTCAGACATCAAGCATCATTGTGCTTTATAAATGGTCCCTTGGTCAAGAATACTCTAAAATATTACCTTCTTTTTGAGTCTGATCCACTGTTTTTAGTTGTTTTTTTTTTTTTTTGTTTTTTTTTGTAGGGTTCATGTCCATCCATTCATTCTTTATGACAATTTTTTTATTTTGGTCAGTGGATGAATTTGAATTTTTTATTATTTCAATTCGTACCATTAGGGGCCGATGACCTCGATGTTAGGCCCCTTTAAACAACAAGCATCATCAACACTTGCAAATCTAATAACTTTCCTTGGAAACACGACCCTAGCACTAGACACAGTCCTACCTAACACTACTAGTAATAAGGAAGTGTGGTAAAATGACAAAAAGGGCAGTTTTGACAAGTTTGACACAACCTGCAGTGCAATGGTTGCAACAAATACAGTGTCATTTTTGTAAATAATCACTATCAATTTGCTTATATTCATCCTTTATGGATGCTAACACTCAACAGAAGGAAGAATGCATTTGGAATCACAATCTCTGTTGGAACTGATTGCGTTTCAACCATTTGGTACACAGCTGTATGTCCAGAACTTGCAAGCGATGCAGTGGTAAACACCAAAGTCTACTTCATGAGGGTAAGCCTACCAGACAACAGGTTGAGCAATCAATGCATGATGGGCAATGATGGGCAACGCTCTCTCTCGAGACTGACGTCGCAGATTTCGAGACCGATCCTATTGTAGTGGAAGCTGTGCGACGTACCTGTAACTACGACTGTAAATTTGATAGTATATCATTGGCAGTTATTGCGTGAAACAACGTTCTCATATGAAAACGTGTGAGCCAATACAGTTTGCAAATAGCCTGGAAAAGTACTGCATATTCAACTATGAACCCCTTAATACCATTAACGAAAGTGAAAACAATGTCAGTATCGTAAACTGTTCACGACTTATTTGTGGTGGACATCTTAGCTGAATAACCATGCATAATTTGTGAATGTCGGCAGATAGGATGTACACCTACTTGGATACTACAGGCATGCATTATTCGAACCTGAGATGGGGGAAGATTTGCTTTGCTACATATGCAACCACCATTACAAATGAGTGGAACGTGTAATCTAAAATGCCCGACTTTGCTCCAATTCTTTCAGCAGGGGTGACGGGCAACGCTCTCGAGACGGATTATCGTGTGCTGCGAGCTGTGCGACGTCCCAGTAACTACGAGTGTAAGCTTGATAGTTATCATCAGAAGTTTTCACATGGAAACGTGTGTGACGATAAAATTTGTCAAAAGCCTAGGAAAGCACTGCATGTTGAACTATGAGCTCCTTAATACCATTAAGGAAAGTGAAGACAGAATGCCATTATCTTAAACTGTTCACAAGTTATGTCAGGTGGACTTAGCTGAATAGCCCGTGTAATTTATTAATAACTGTTGTTAGGATGTCAACCTACGTGGATGCCTCACAGTCGTTGTCGGCGGGGTAGCTTCTTGTGATTCAGACCGGGCCGGATGTGGGACTATTCCTCTTCATTTATATTATGTGTTTTTAAGTGTCGGATCATCCCAAAAGTATTTCTGGCGACGGGGCTGTGCTCTGTGGCATCTCTTCGAAATAACCGACATCCACGACTTACGTTGCATTTCGGACATCGTCTTCAAGTTGTCGCATACAACTAGACAATTTCACATTGCACCGTCATATATCGAAGTACCTAATTATGACGCGAATATTCTATAACATTGTAAGGAATTATTTCCTTCGTCACCAAAATATCTGTAAACATAAGCAGTGCTCATATGTTATTGAATGTGGGGGTCTGATAACGATGTACACCTACCTGTTGAAAGAACTGGAGCAAACTGAAGCATTTTTATTACACATTCCACTCACTCAGCTACGTGTGCCTATATTAGCCGTCAGGTTCTGTACTTGAACCACTCATTCGTGTGGTACCTACCAGTGCATACAATGCCAGAATAATTATGTTATACTGCGTCAAAATAGACCTGGGTAGAAATGAACGCCCTAGTCGCTTGTTGACACGTATTTACGAAATTGAGAAGGCCCGTGGTTGGCTTTTCGCATACTCGGCACAAACAACATTCAGCTCCGACTACCTGTAGGCCTTGGACTCGCTGATCGCCGCACAATGCGGGGACAATGCTCTCGAGATATCTCGAAATTTCTCACGAGAAATAGTGCTTGCGCTAGTCTCGAGAAATCCTGAGAAATATTGAGACCTCGTCTCAGACTGCCCATCACTATGCAATGGTAAATACCAAAGCCTACTTCATGACGATAAGCCTACCAATCAACAGGTTAAGCATTCCTAATACACTTCTAGGAACGATATTCACATGTTCCACTGCCAACTCCCCTTTTTAAGGTACGGGATGCGCAAGGTGAATGGCAGTGTTTTAGAGTAATCTTACTGTGGTTTGCAGTATCACTTTGTATTGAAATCATGTGTTGTGTTACCTGCCATTAGACGGTAATATGCCATCGATACACATAATATGTCACGAACAATGGAATCTTCGAGATATCCACATGGCAGATCCCACCTTCTTTCGACCTGTAAAAATCAATTTACTTGGCATTTAACACAGATAACTTGACACCTGAATGTCAGTGATTCTTGAAAAACTCTAAGAATTGTATCCAATTCCAACCTCAGTAAATATAATTTCTGAAATAAGTAGAAATCACAGGGCCAGGGAAATAGCCCCTTAACCCCCAAAACTATACCATACGTATATATCTTGTATAATTTTAGTAGTAGTTATTCTGTACAGTCGCTATTAAGCAGGTTCTCCAACGGCTGAAGATAACCTATTTACAGGTCGAAACCGGTACTGTCTTTTTATGTAAATAATATTGACACTATGTGAAATAAAGTATTGATTAGGTGGAGAACTCATCCTTCATACTTGTACTTGAACTATCAATACGGATCATGAAGCTAATAGATTATAATAATTTACTTATCGGTGCAGAATTATTCTTTCAATTACTGCAGCCTGGGAGCAAGACAAGACCGGGTAAATAGTGATGGGCAAAGCTTACTCTCAAAACCATTTCTCCTGTCTTGCGATCTGTGTGACGTCCCAGTAACTACGAACGTAAGCTTGATAGTACATCAGCAGTTATTGCGCGAAATCATGTTCTCATATGACAAACGTGTGGGCCGATAAATTTTTTCAACAGCCTGGAAAAGTACTGCATGTTCAACTATGAACCCCTTAATACCATCAATGAGAGTGAAATCAGTATAGCTGTATCTCAAACGGTTCACAGGTTATTTGAGGTGAACATCTTAGCTGAATAACCCTGTATGATTTGTTAATAACTGTAATACGATGTACACCTACCTGGATACCTCGCAATTGTTGTAGACAGAGTAGCTTCTTGTGATGCAAACTGGGCCGGAGGGTGTTCACTGCGATGATTCCCCTTCAGCAAAATTATGTGTTTTTAAGTGTCGGATCGTTTCAGAACTATTTCTGCCGATGTATTTTACTTATTTTAAACAAACAACACATCGGATTGTGCTATGTGGCTTACCTTCAAAATAATCCTACATCCACGACTTACGTTGCATTCTGGACATCGTCTTGAAGTTGCCTTGTACAATTAGACACAATTACACATTGCAGCTTAATATACCGAAGTACCTAATTATGACGCAAATACTCTAAAACATTTTAAGGAATTTATCCTTCGTCACCATAATATCGGTAAACACAAGCACTTTATAAGTTTCATTTTTGTTCCGTATTGAGGTGCAATTATAAGAAATAAATTGACAAGAGTCAATGAAAATGAAAACAGTATGTCAGTATCTCAAACAGTTCACAGGTTTTTTGACGCGGACATCTTAGCTGAATAACCCTGTATGATTTGTTAATAACTGTAATAGGATGTACACCTACCTGGATACCTTTTCAATACAATATATCAAGTAAATGATATTACATCAGTCTTGAGACTAGTTTCAGCCACTTAGTGGCCATCTTCAGCCAAATAAAATTAAACAGATTATGTGGTAACTAAAACATACGTATGCCATACAAAGACAATGTTGTAGGAATAATAACATTAAAATATATATAACGAAAATTAAGGTTATGATCTTCTTGTCATAATATGATATCTTTAAGTTGACTTTAGGACATCAGGCAAAGAAGTAAATCTCTAATGTCTGAATTAGAACAAGCATTGACTTGCTGGAAGAAGCAGGCAAGCCATGTAAACAAAGGAGTGGATAGAGAACAAGCACTCTTGTTGCTTTGTTACATGACTTCCCTGCTTCCTCCAGCAAGTCAGTGCTCGTTCTGCATCAGACATTAGAGATTTACTTCTTTGCCCGAGGTCCTAAGTCAAATTCAAGACATCATATTATGACAAAATGATCATAACCTTAATTTTTGTTATTATACACTGACTGACAGAGCAAATGCAACACCAAGAAGGAGTGGTTCGAAAGGGATGAAAGTTGGGGAAAAAACAGAGACGGCACGGACGAATAATTGATGTTTATTTCAAACCGATATGCAGGTTACACAATGCGCACGGCATCGACTCAGTAGGATGTAGGACCACCGCGAGCGGCGATGCACGCAGAAACACGTTGAGGTACAGAGTCAATAAGAGTGCGGATGGTGTCCTGAGGGATGGTTCTCCATTCTCTGTCAACCATTTGCCACAGTTGGTCGTCCGTACGAGGCTGGGGCAGAGTTTGCAAACGGCGTCCAATGAGATCCCACACGTGTTCGATTGGTGAGAGATCCGTAGAGTACGCTGGCCACGGAAGCATCTGTACACCTCGTAGAGCCTGTTGGGAGATGCGAGCAGTGTGTGGGCGGGCATTATCCTGCTGAAACAGAGCATTGGGCAGCTCCTGAAGGTACGGGAGTGCCACCGGCCGCAGCACATGCTGCACGTAGCGGTGGGCATTTAACGTGCCTTGAATACGCACTAGAGGTGACGTGGAATCATACGCAATAGCGCCCCAAACCATGATGCCGCGTTGTCTAGCGGTAGGGCGCTCCACAGTTACTGCCGGATTTGACCTTTCTCCACGCCGACGCCACACTCGTCTGCGGTGACTATCACTGACAGAACAGAAGCGTGACTCATCGGAGAACACGACGTTCCGCCATTCCCTCATCCAAGTCGCTCTAGCCCGGCACCATGCCAGGCGTGCACGTCTATGCTGTGGAGTCAATGGTAGTCTTCTGAGCGGACGCCGGGAGTGCAGGCCTCCTTCAACCAATCGACGGGAAATTGTTCTGGTCGATATTGGAACAGCCAGGGTGTCTTGCACATGCTGAAGAATGGCGGTTGACGTGGCGTGCGGGGCTGCCACCGCTTGGCGGCGGATGCGCCGATCCTCGCGTGCTGACGTCACTCGGGCTGTGCCTGGACCCCTTGCACGTGCCACATGCCACATGTCCCTGCGCCAACCATCTTCGGCACAGGCGCTGCACCGTGGACACATCCCTATGGGTATCGGCTGCGATTTGACGAAGCGACCAACCTGCCCTTCTCAGCCCGATCACCATACCCCTCGTTAAGTCGTCTGTCTGCTGGAAATGCCTCCGTTGACGGCGGCCTGGCATTCTTAGCTATACACGTGTCCTGTGGCACACGACAACACGTTCTACAATGACTGTCGGCTGAGAAATCACGGTACGAAGTGGGCCATTCGCCAACGCCGTGTCCCATTTATCGTTCGCTGCGTGCGCAGCACAGCGGCGCATTTCACATCATGAGCATACCTCAGTGACGTCAGTCTACCCTGCAATTGGCATAAAGTTCTGACCACTCCTTCTTGGTGTTGCATTTGCTCTGTCAGTCAGTGTATATCTATTTGTGTATTTTTTAAATGTTTTTTTTCAATTGGCTTAACGTCGCACTGACACAGATAGGTCTCTTTTTAGTAAAAACTTTTGCTGTTATAAACAGAACAAAATCCATCAATTTTTCTGGTAGTATATTACAACTTTTTGATGCTTGTTGCCATAGATAAACAAGGTTTGTGAACAAGTCAATTGAACATATAGTGTGATTTGATTACACTTAACAGAAATTTGGACTTACAGTGCACTCCCGATAATTCGCGATAATTAATGCACGCACTTCTGCGAATTATCGAAAACCGCGCATTATCCGCAGTCATTTTTAAGCCTGGTAAAAACAAAACCACAGGCTAAAGTAATGAAATGTATTTTATGAAGAAGCAGAAATAATTATAACACTTCACACTGTGTTGTAAGACACACTAGCGAAAAATTACAAAATACCATGTGGATTATGTCAACATTCGTACCCGGTATCTAACGAAAAAAGTCTGTCATCACCTTTTGTTTCTTAGACGACTTCATTTTTTCTAATTTTGGATCGTACATTTCTCAAGAAAACAATATCTGATAATGAAAATTCATCTCTATTTTCTATGTAAGAGATAAGTGTGTCTATAGAGACACTAGCTTGGCTGTGGGAAACTTTCGGAATTTCCATTGAATCACTCCCGCACTCGATTTCATCTGAATCTCCGTCTTCCTTACCAACCATCAAATTCCATACAATATCCTCCTCACATTCTTCTGCACCTTAGCATTTATCCAGTTTTATCAGTAATGATATAATCGTAGCGAAACTACGTTGCCCGTGCGAAATATCATCATCACGGAAGCCAGCAAATGCTTGCTCTTCACCTAGAACAGATTTCCATGATCGTGCGAGCGCAGTAGCGGTAATTTTGTCCCATGACTTATTGACTGCATGAAGAGCATCCAACAAAATTAAGTCCTTCCAAGATGTTGGAATATCGATGCCTTCCTCAAGCAATTGCTGTAACAGGGATAACCTGTACTTCTTTAACGCAGCAATAACGCCTTGGTCCATAGGTTGGAGAATAGAAGTTACATTAGAGGGAAGGTCTTTCACGTAAATATCACCTTATTTAAATTCACTTTCGTGTGGATGAGAAGGCGTTTTGTCAATCAAGAGCACTGTTTTGAATGGCGGTGACTGCTTAATTAGGTACGGTAGGCCACTTGTTTCACAAAATGATTGTGAAAACCAGTCCTTAAATATCTGCGTGTCCCATGACGCTGCCTTTTGATGGTAGTACGGCAAAAATACATTCTCTCGTTTAAAATAACGGGGTTTTCTGGATTTATCTATCGCTAATAATTTTAATTTATGATTAACACTTGCGTTAGCACACACCATAATGATTATTCTTTCCTTGGATGTTTTGCGGCCTGGGGCTTGCTGTTCTTGTTGCATCACTAATGTTCGGGATGGTAAACATTTCCAATACAATCCTGTTTCGTCTGCATTGTAAAGTTGTCTAAGGTTCAGCTGTTCTTTTTCAATGAATGATCGAAATTCCTGTGCGAACTTTTGAGCAGCACCCGTGTCTGCGCTGAGACGCTCTCCGTGAATAGCAATTTCTCGTATTCCGTAGAGTTTCTTAAACCACATAAGCCAGCCAGAAGATGCTTTAAAATCGCCTTCTAAGCCAAGAGCATCGTGAAAATGTTTTGCTTGCTCAGCACACATTGGGCCGGACACAGGAATACCTTCTGCTCGTTTTTGATTAAACCACCATATCATGGCTTCGTCTAAATTTGCATAGTCCGATGTTCTCATTGATTTCCGGGACGATGAATGATCACAATTAGCAGAAAATTTGATGAGGGTTTCCTTTTGCTTCTTCATGTCTCTCACTGTTGTTTTACCCACACCAAACTCGCAGGCTTTGATGACGCCTTGTCTTTCTCCAGTCTTTCTATAATATTCAGTTTTTCACTGACGGTTAACCTTCAATATTTCATATTTCGACCACTCATATTGAAAACTCTTACTACTGGCTTATTCGAAACTTCAAAAAGACTTCTGCACTCCGTTCACACTTCTCAAGTACTGTACAGTAGCCAACAATACAATCGCTGCCGGCGCACCTACCCTTCACTTGGCTTACAGTTCTGCGACCTTGGGCTGTAGGGAGAGGGAGGGTAAATTCTGAGTGCTCTCTGCTTCCAAGATCTGTGCTGTGCCACGCGCAACAACATGCTCAAATGTTTCCAAGTTTGCAGCATTCTGGCAGCAGTGTGCATATAGGCCTACTGCTACATCGTAGAGAAAAGAAGTCCAGTCTCCTCAAATATCAATGATTTCGTCTCCACGCATCGCATTAAAATTCTTTTGAACTAGGCAGTGATGATTAGTGGGTGTAAGAATTAATACTTTAAAAAATAACTCTCCGAGACCCGCGAATTATCGGGAGTGCACTGTACTGTAGTTCAGACTTACTAATATAATAGGACTTGATAATAAATTTGGACGGTCAACTAATATTCAATGCGCGTCAATATAGAATACAAATTGAACGACATATTGTATTGCAAACACGTCTACTGATCCTAGTTATTACTATTTTTACATAAGTTGATGTACTAATATTTATCAGCAAGAACGAAGAATGATAAAATTTGGTTAAAGTTTGTATGAATCTAATGAACTATGTGTTATCATGTTAACTTCTCCACCACCATGTTTTACTATATGTCTGTCCAACAAGTTTTAATGGATGCTAATTTGTATTTTACGTTTTCATTTATGTTTATCTATTAAGCAGAAGGAGGGCCAAAACTAGTACTGAATAAAGTACGTTCATGTAAATAGAGTTGTATTGATCAGGAGGCACAATCTTTCCAATTCTTCTTTGTCATGTACATACTAGCAGGACTGATTCCAATGGGAATAGTATAATGGAACCGCATCCACTGCAAGCAACATGAAGCAGCCATTTTCATGCAACTACAGGCAAATAGGATTTGCTGCATGTAGTCGCCAGTACACCACGGTTCCTACAAGCACCCATCGTCATAGCATATACAGTAGAGACAATACGCGACACTGAGCGAGATATCGAGGGACAGCTATTGGAGCTCTCTCAAGCGAGTAGACCTGAAAACTACTGATTCTGTCATAAGAGCACGTGTATTTTTGTGTGAAGTTTTTCGTGTTATTTATGCATTTTCAGTGAGTTGACATAATTAAATAGTAGCGTGTATCATTGATATCTCCTGTCAACATGAGGGGAAAGGTATGTGCTGTGTTTGGCTGCAGTAACTATGAAGTAGAGAAGAATGCGTGGTCGTCCTTCAGGTTCCCTCGTGACAAGAAAATGTAAGTAGTATTGTGTTTGCATGTATATTCTTCTAGTGACAGAGATCTTTATGGTACTTCATAATCTTCTGACCTGTTCGACCCATATTTTAACTGGCTTAAAATGTAATACGCATATTTCATTGTATAGTGCAGTAGTTAACCTTCAATACCGATGTGTTGTTGTAGGTGTGGTGATCTGTGGGTTTTGAAATGCCACAGAAGTGATTTGGA
Source organism: Anabrus simplex (assembly GCF_040414725.1). Classification (NCBI taxonomy): domain Eukaryota; kingdom Metazoa; phylum Arthropoda; class Insecta; order Orthoptera; family Tettigoniidae; genus Anabrus; species Anabrus simplex. Next base: position 256,484,069 of record NC_090266.1, read on the forward strand.
TAAGGTGTACAAGAAAGAAGGGACGTTACGCTTATATAAGAATTATGAGATCTGTTCAGATAATTTCCAGGCCGGCGACTTTAAAAATCCTCGACTATACAGCCAGGGGTATGTTACATTTTTACTCTAATTGTACGTAAATATTCCTCAAAGCATCACTACCGACAACATTTTCATACTTTTCTTTCTTTTATCCCTCTTCTCAGATTAAAGCCGGGTTTTTATAGATTTTCTTTCTGTTAGTAGGCTTCATGTTAAGAGGAAAATTGTCCGGCTTTTAAATGTTAATTCATTGCATCATATGTGTAAGGAATGTGCCGATATTTTTATTGACAAGTGTCTTAATGTGATGAAACAATGTTTTTAAATGAGAAAAAGACAAATCCAAGAGTTCAGGCAGGAATGCTAAAGCTAACAAAGTAATGCATAAATGAAAGATCAAGCCATTTCACAGCAGTCCATTTCACATCTTGTTTATATATCTAATTTCAGTCTTTGAATAATAACCTTTTAAATAATTCTTCATTCATTTATCCAGAATTGCTTTTAGAACTTCGAAATTAATATCTCAATAACACTATCTTTCTAGACGTAATTTATTTATCCATTTCCGTATATACATTTCCAATGATATTTGAATTAGGGCGATTTTTTCAGGTCAAGTCACTAGGAGCGCCACCATCGAATTGTCTCCCATTTTAGCAAGGCTAAATCCGTAAGTGTCGCGTATTGTCTCTACTGTATTTGGTCATAGGCAACATTATACATACGTATTACAAAGTATTATTTTGTCCAAACTATTGATCGCTGCGCCTCAGCTTGTCTATTGGAGAAACGAATACATAGTTTTGTTTATATTAATAGCCGCTAGACGTCACTTCGTCTTCTGTTTTTCTTGGTAACCGTCATATGTTTAAAATGGCTACTCCACAGCAGAAATCACATCGTGTTCTCGAGTGCAATTCCGTGATTACAGTGCAAAGACGTTTCGGGTTGAGGTACAAATTGATCCTCCGAATGGGTGGAACATTCGCAGATGGTATCGAGAGTTTGTAGACACAGGATGTGTATGTAAAGCAAAGAGTCCTGGCCGCCCTCGTGTTCCTGAAGAAAATGTTGCACGAATTGAAACTGCTTTCCAACGGGGGTAGTCCTTCAAAATCAACTCGTCGTGCCAGTCGGGAGTTACAACTGCCTACAACAACAATTTGGCGTGTTTTGAGACGTCGGTTGGTTATGAATCCGTACAAGTTACAGCTGTTACAAGCTCTGTGTCCTGATGACAAACGCAAACGTGTGGCATTTTGTAACGAGATTCTTGATGCTATTGACAATGATAACACTTTCACACAACACATCATGTTCAGTGATGAAGCGACTTTCCATGTTAGTGGTCAAGTGAACAAACACAGTGTTTGAATTTGGGGCTTACAGAACTCACATGCAGTCATTGAACTTGTACGAAATTCGCTCAAAGTCAATGTGTTTTGTGCGATATCCCGATCATCTGTTTACGGCCCATTCTTCTTTGATGGAAACACGGTTAATGGTCAGCAGTATCTCGCTATTTTACAAAACTGGTTGTTTCCGAGGCTGCACGAAGACCATTTTTCAAGTGCTTGAATATCTGAATGAAAATCTATCGAACCGTTGGATTGGTCGTCAAGGAGCTGGCGACTTAGCATGTCCCAGCTGGGCTCCACGATCACCGGATTTGACACCCTGCGACTTCTTCCTGCGGGGTTTCATTAAAGACAACGTTTATGTACCACCACTCCCACAGAACCTGGAAGAGTTGAAGAACCGGATCCGTACTGCCATAAAATCAGTGGCGAAGGACATGCTTGCCCAAGTATGAGAGGAATTTGAATATCGATGTGATATTGTTCGTGTCGGTGATGGAGGACAAAGTGAACGTCTGTAATATGAACTTGAGAGGTTCGTAAATATGTGTGTAAAGTTTCATGTTCGTATCTTTTACAGTTTAATATATATGTATTCGAAATACTATATTCTTTTTGAAACATCCTGTATATGTGAGTGTTTATATATATACACACACACACATGCATGTAGTCCTCTAACGAGCATATATAACCAATATAAATATAGCATTGGTATTCTTCACCTTGACCTCCTCGTTGTTCTTTTTTTTTTATCAAAAGTTCCTCATCCTTTCACTATGGGCATGTCGTCTATCCTGCATCCATGCGTTCTTTAGTTTCAAGTTTCTTGCCATTAGATTCATGATGCAAACTGATGGGTGTTAATCTTTTTTTCTGTATATAGTCATGAGTGTGTCGATACAGACTTCTGCAAGATCTTTTTGTATGTCTGCTAACCAGCATACATTAGTTTGTCATCTTCTATTGATAACAAAAAAGATTTTCTTGTTCGATCATGAACGATCCATTCGTGCTAAATGTCCGTACAATTTCATACTTCTTTTACTACTATTTTTATTGCTATTATTATTATTATTATTATTATTATTATTATTATTATTATTACAGTATCAACCAACATTTGTCATGGATGTAAATAGTGAAAAGTTGATCAGTACAGTTTTTGAAAAAGATCCCGATGGAATATGACTGATAAACGCTATTGTTCTTATGATATACTACAAAAACTGTGGAAAAATGTTGCAGAAGACGTGGGTGTTGATTATTCTATGTACGTATGTATGTATTTATTGAGCCCATAACCTGTGGTGCAGACTGAGTCAGAACCCAAAAACGTTTGAGATTTTTCTGATATGGAGTGAGCTAAAATACTGAGTGTAGATTGAGATAGGGAGCTTCATTTTGTTCATTTCTTGGCTGGTAATTGCTGTGACCAGATGGTCTTTCAACTCTGTTCTCATGAGAAGTATGGTGATGTCATTGCCACGTGTCGATTGTGGAAGCATACAAGAAAAATTAGCACAGAATTATTTCTATAATAATGAAGCCTTCATGAGAATTCATCATCATTATCATCATCACTGGCGTGACAGCCCTTTGTAAGCCTTGGCCTTCTGAAAAGTTTTTCCCATTCTTTCCTGATAAGCGCAGAGCTCCTCCAATTCTTGATTCCAATTATCTTTACATCCTCTCTCACCCCTTCTTCCCACCAGTATACGTTTTTGGATTTCAGAACTAACATTGTTCTTGGAATTAACTTCTGATCCAAGGTAGGTAATGCTACGCACATCAAACTTATACGAGCCAATTTCTATGAATGTAGACCCACTAGGGTCGTCTTTCTTGGTTACGGGCATGTACTTAGTTTTTCCTTCATTAATCTGTAAATTCATCTTTCTTCCTGCTTTTTCTAGGTTTGTGAAAGCTTCTTTCAATGCTCTTGGTGTTCTTGCGATATATATCAAAATTTGAACTGATTTATATAAGATGGTTCCCCTTGTGTTGATACTTGCATCTCTAACAACTTTCTCCAAAGCTACAGTGACTCGCATAATTATTCGGACAGACATGATTTATTACATTTTCCTTTGTATTAGTCATTTCAGTAATAATAAAATACTGATATAAATTAAATACAAGTTTCTGTAAGGAATGTAAAAACTAAATGTCCATCATTCTTCCAATGAACACTGTCATTAAAATAGAACAATTAAAAACCAAATCAAAACCAAAACCAATATTGGACACAATTATTCGGACACTTGCCTTTTTACTTATGATCCTTATGGTTCAGGATCTGGTGGGCTTTGCTTTCATTTTAATTACTTCCCTGAGTCGACTTGGTATGCTCTCCATTAATTTCCGGCTATAATCGGGAGATATCTTCTACCACTCTTTTTGAAGTCGGTTCCTCATCTGTTCTGTAGATGGGATTGTTGTTTTTCTTATTTCTTTATCAGGTTTGTCCCAAAGATTCTCAATCACATTCAAGTCTGGTGATTAAGGGGGAGGATGAAGCACCTTTGGGCAATTAAACAATAACCACATCCTTACATTCCAGGCAATATGCTTGGGATCGTTATCTTGTTAAAACTTAAAATGTTTACCAACCCCCATATTTTTGACACTCTTTTTCATATTGTTCGTCAGTATTCTAAGGCATTGAATGTAGTCCATTTTACCCTCAATAAAAACCAATTCACCAACTCCATTCGGCGACATGCACCCCCACACTATTACATGTCCACCGCCATCCTTCACAGTTGCTTTCAGATTTTTCTCTTGAAGCTCAGTATTAGGACACCACCAAACTGTTATCCTCTCATAAGACTGAAATATGTTGAATTTACTCTCATCAGTAACTATAACGTCATTCCACCACCCATTGTCTTCTCTAACATGCTCTTTGACAAACAGCACTCTCTTTCTTCGAATTATTTGATTTATGAAGTGCTTCCTTCTTTCAATACGGCTGTGAAAGTAATCTCTTCTGAGCACCCTCCGTATTGTTTCGTGATGCACTTTCTTTCCGGTGTCTGCGGCAACCTGCGTAATGAGTTTTGGAGCACTAAACTTGGGTTCCTTTTTTGTTTTTCTGATAATATAACATTCTTCCCTCACATAAAAAGTACTTGGACGTCCCGTATGCGGTCGATGTTCAATCCTATCTTCCTCCCGGTATCTTGTAATAATATCAGAGACTGTAATTTTCTTCATTTATAACATTTCTGCAATTCGACGACAACTTTTACCTTTAGGGTGGTGAAAAATGAGTAGCTGCCGCTGTTCGATTGTATTCTCTCTTCCTGTGCGGCCCATTTTCTCGTAAGTTGTACACAGTACTCTAACTCTTTGAATGTTTACGTTCATACTATCCATGGCTCTTCTACACACGATCTCTGAATGGCAACTGACTTGTGTCCGAATCATTTTGTTGAAGCGCTTTAACTGAGTACTGAGGTTCCAGCGTCACTCGTTCTCTCCTGTTTTCTAAAAGTACACATTTCAACGCCATGTTGAATCTGTAAAACTGGGTTCTGTCTGAAATTAGTTTGCGTGTACAATAATTTCTCTGAAACACAGGGCCAGTTTGTAGCAAAAGCTATAATTAACGTGTCCGAATAATTATGTGAGTCACCGTATATTGAACAAAAGGCATGATAATGAATCCCCTTGCCTAACTCCGTTCTTGGTCATTACAGCACTTGATAACATAATCTGAATCTTAATTTCATTCCGAGTATTTTCCATGGTAGCTTTCACAAGGGCGATCATTTTCTTAGGGATCTCAAACTCTTCCATATCTACATAGAGATTACATCTATCAATGCTGTCATAGGTTGATCTGAAGTCAATGAAGAGATGGTGTGTATCAATTCCAAATTCTGTACATTTTTCAAGTATCTGGCGAATTGTGAAGATCTGATCAATAGTACAGTACCAAACATGTGATCCTTCATGTGGCAGCTATAGAATATCATGTGATTTTTTCTCTGTATCACTCCTTCACCAATCCATCTCACTTCTTGAATAGCAGTAATATCTAGTCGATACTCATCCAGCTGATCGAGCAATTTTCTGAGGTTTCCAGCTTGGTAAAGAGTTAAAGCATTCCACGAACCAATCCTCAAGTCCTTTAAACGTTTGCTAGATCGTCGTAAAAATGTCAGGCTGACTATTTCTTCTTCAGATTTCGTAACGAGCCCAATGCCAACCCCCAGCAATCCTGGAGGGCCAATGTTTTCTTTCGGGGTTGTCTCCCTTAGCTGGTGGGTCCCCATTTTGAAGCATCGGGAACTCACTTTTCGCCCTTACATGACTTAGCCGTGTACACGCAGTGTACGCATTGCCCAGGAGCCACGGCGTGGACATGCATGTATCGGACTTGGTAGGAATAAAAGGCATTTCCTGTGCTTTATTAGTACACTTTCACCAGCAAGAAGTGAACTCACAGGACCACATACTACCCTTTCGACCCACTTTAACCCCTCAGCGTCGCAGCCATTTAAAGAGCTTCTTACCCCGCGGCCGGATGAGATTTCAACTACGCGCGACTGAAATACATTGATTCACTTAAAGCGTTACTACAAGTATAAGAGTAGCCCGATATTAACAAAATTTGGAATTCCTTATGTGGGAACTATGTACATTCAGATAATCACATAATTGTTTCACATTTCCTTAGTAATTTAGTTTCGTGTGATAGAGTTCGAAGCACGTTTCGAGACAGAGACCTAAGTCACACTCCTGGCAGCAATACACCGACGTCTTCTTTTCACCGTGTTTTGAACACACGATACAACGTCTCTGAGGTTTGGATTAGTGATGGGCAACGCTCTCGCTCTCGCTCGAGACTGACGTCGCAGATCTCGAGACTCTCGCGAGAATCTCTAGACCGACACTCCTGTAGTGCAAGCTGTGCGACGTACGAGTAACTACGATTGTAAACTTAATAGTATATCACTGGCAGTAATTGCGCGAAATAACGTTCTCATATGAAAACGTGTGAGCCATTACAGTTTGTCAAAAGCCTTGAAAAGTACTGCATGTTCAACTATGCACCCCTTGATACCATTAATGAAAGTGAAAACAGAATGTCAGTATCTTAAACTGTTTACGACTTATTTAGAGTGGACGTCTCAGCTGAATAACAATGCATAATTTGTGAGTAACTGTAGATAGGATGTACACCTACTTGGGTACTGGAGGCGTGCATTATTCGAACCTGAGACGGGGAAGATGTGTTTTGCTACATATGCAACCCCTATTACAC